>NC_044367.1:717650-920150 GCF_007364275.1 Archocentrus centrarchus
GGCCCTAATGTGTGAAGAAAGTATCATGAAATAGATTACTTTAACATATTTCGCTTTTTAAATGGAGTTGAGAAAAATGTATATTTTTTAGGGTATAAGGATTGGCCAGTTTTTCAAAAGATGATTCACAACGAACCTGCTTTGACCCTCAGACACGGTGTTATAAATTTGCTGTTGCCAGAATGGCAATGACCAAGTTGTAGTGCATTACTCAAGACCGGTGTTATGTCATATTAGTGTAGTACGGTAGTTAACTTTTCAATGACTATTACAGCGTTCCACTGGTGGAACGGTGTGCACGACAGCGCCAGTGGCTGAGCCTTTATCAGTGCTGTGTGGAGGTGAACCGTATTGTTTGCACCAGCAGTTGTAAAATAGCTTGGTATAATTCCATGTACAATGCAGGAATATTCAAATTATATTTGTTAAGGGAGCGTTGAGGAACGATATAACACCGCATAGCTCGAGCACTCGAATGCCGAGATGTAGGTTTTATTGCATTAATCAAGCCAATGTTGCCCCCTACTGGGCATAACAGGACATAGCTGGAAAGCTACCTCTACAGTATCAAAATAGGTTAAGCCCGACAGGCTACAGAAGGCCTAATTAAACTAATAAAAAAAACTTTTTCCTGGGATTACTGGGAAATGGCTTGTCTTTTCCCGGGATTTGATTCATGTCATTTTTGGGAAAAATATTAAACCCTAATCAGCACCTAGCTCCTACTTACCCTCTTAGTTCCCATGGAACTTTCTGGCACATTGTTTCTGCAGTTTGGCTTAGCTTTTATTAAAATGTAATGGTGTAATATGTCATGTTGTAATTTTAAAGCTCACTGAGGACCAGATTATTTGATTTATGTTCTGATAGGGGTGGCTGTAGCTCAGGAGATAGAGCAGGTCACCTACTGAGCGGAAGGTTGGCAGTTCGATTCCTGGCTACCCCAGGCTGCATGCCAATGTATCCTTGGGCAAGATACTTAACCCCAAGTTGCTCTGCGATGCAAGCGTTGGAGTGTGAATGTGTGTGAATGTTGGATAATTAAAAAAAAAGCACATAGCTTAGTTAATCATGGAAGTGCTTGTACAAATGGGTGTGAATGGGGTAAATGTAAACGTGTTGTATATAAGAATTAGTCCATTTACCATATGTAAAGCTTTAGAACTGAAAAAGGACATCGTTTCTTTTCTCTGTGAGTGTATCTGCTGATATTTGTAGGGACACACCGATCCAGCTTTTTCCAGTTCTAATTTATTGTTGCTCGTCAGATTTGAGCTCAGTGTGAGAGTCTTTCCTGCTGTTATTTACAGGAACTCTTTCAAACCTACAAATGACTGAAAAAATAATTTAAGAATTATTTTGAGGTGTGAATCAGGCCAGGCCACTCTGGTAGGTCTGCTTCGGTAGAAGTGAACTAAAGGTAAACTAACAACTAAAACTAAGTCAACCAACTTTGTCCCACTTTGATGCTAAGGCCCAAAGTGTGGATGTTCTCTGAATGTTTGTGTCAAACTCTGAAAGCTCTTCAAACCTGTGGTTCTCCCAACTGGGCCTCCATCAAATCAGTGAAGATGCACAGGAAAGAAGGTCACAGGGAACAAGGTCAGACACCAACTATGGAGAATGGGAATGACAAACGGAACAATATTGTCATCCTCACCTTGACGGGATGGGACTCAGTTGTACATCTGCACTTAAAGGTTAAAGGTCAGTCTTTCGAGAATGCCAATGTTCACATTTTGGACCGGAAAGACTGATGGTTTGAAAGAGGAGCCATCTCTGTGGAGTCAGTGTCCATCACTGAACAGAGAGGGTGGATTACGACACCAATTTTCCCTCATCTACAGTGCAGTCTGAGATCCCTTCCCAGCACCTCAACGCCAACTCATGCCTTTACTTCAGGTGACCTTAATAGGTCACATGATAGAGATGGAGGGGGTCTCACAGTGGTTTCACCATAAGCCACTGATTATAATGACCCACACCTTCTTTCACACCTTGGCTCATGTGATGATGCACCTCCAAAAGCTTAAAGAAGTCCAGTCGCCTTTTTTCAGGTCCAGAAGTTAAAACTGTGAACCTGCTGGGTTTCAGGGTTTCATTCATGTGTCAGAGGGTTGAAGAGTGAGCAGCTTATTATTATAAATGATTGTTTCATTTCTATTAATTTTTCTTTCTGATGAAAAATTTGATATACAGTGAAAAAAATTAAATGAAAGAACCTTTAGGGCGACATGCTAACTCCCTGTCTTGGTTAGTTCATTAGATAAGATGATCGGTTCTATTTCTGTGGATCCAAACAGTCCCAAATTTTTATGTTTCAGAGTGTGTCTCCATCCTTTTACTCTGGAGTTGCAGTGGCATAGAGGATGCGTGCAGGATGTGTTCTTCTCCAAGCTTTGTGGTTGTGAGAGAGGGTCTGAATTTCTGTTAAGGTCTTTCCTGCATGTTCCTCAGTGTTATTGGACCACCATTTCCTCCATCTTCCTCTGCCGCCCTTTACCTGGAACAGGTCCTCAAAGAACAGTCCTTCAGCTCTTACGGCATGGCTGCACCATTTGAGTTTTCTTCTGCTTCTCCTGTCAGTAGATCTTCACATGAACCTGTGTGTTGTTCTTTTTTTATTTCATTCTAAGTACCATTAATTTTTTTAAAAAACATTTCATCTCTAATTTCTCCTAAAAAATGAACATTATGTTTGCACGGATAATTTTAGAAAATGTTAGACTCCGCAGAGAACTGATGATGATATTTTGGTGTCTATGTTCTTGATACTTGTGGAGAACCTTGTTACCAGCCTTGATCCTCCTAAAAAAAACACATCCTGCTCATCTCCAGCTCACTGTTTTTACCCTTGGACTGTACTAGAACAGCTTTGCATGAGTCACAGTTCAAAATAATCCTTCTAATCCTTCTTTATCTCATCCTGAGCCAAAATGCAGCACCTCAGTTCATCAACTGTCTGAAACAAGCTGTTTAAGCCCCTCGCGCTTTAAAACAGCTGCTGATAGCTGCCTGTTACAAACAGAAGGTTTGTACAACATGTAGGTTGGTAGGGGCCTCCTGCAGATGAGATGAGCATTTAAGGGTATGCCCAGTTTATGACATCATACTTATTCAAGAGTGGAAAAAACTGTGACAAACTGAGTGTTTGGAGCAGTCTGCATCCTGAGCTTTGGCTCCACACGCTGGTCTCATCATTAGAAACTTTGTGTTTGATATGAGTGTCCTGCACTGGAACAGGAGATATGTGACAGGAAGTGAAGAGAAGCAGTTTGTATGTGTGAAATTCAGCTGAAACGTTCCTCTGCAGTGAGTGACAGCTGCTTCAAGAACCTGGCTGAGGACCGGAGCGGAGTGAACCTCAAGGACCTGGTCCACGACCCTTCATTGTGAGTCATCATAAAATCTGCATCATGCACGTACACACACGACCACACGGTAACTGTCCTTGTGTCACTTCCTGCAGACTAGGAGGAGTCATCGCAGCCTACAAGATCGTCCCAGATGAGATCGATGAGATCAAGGTAATGGCAGACTGTGAAGCACGTTAGGATTCAGTCATTTATGAGAAAGATGTTTGTCAGTGGGCGATGTCTCAGTCCACCTTCAGTCATCAGGTGGACCGGAACATCACTTTGATCTTGCATGTAAAGGTTTTATTCTGTGCTCCCAGCTGTTTTTACAGCCACTGCTCCACAGTAGTTTTTTTTTGCTGCTGCTGGCGAGATATTAGACGAGTTCTGTGTGTTTACAGGAAACTCTGCTGGAGTGGTGCGATGAGCAGGAGCTGAATCTCATTCTCACTACAGGAGGAACTGGCTTTGCTCCGCGAGATGTTACACCTGAGGTACAGATCCATGCAGAGGGCTTTAGCTGCAGACAGCAGCCTGAAATGTCTTAACTCACTGTGGTTTTGGTGTAGGCCACCAGGGAGGTGATCGAGCGAGAGGCTCCAGGAATGGCTCTGGCCATGCTGATGGGATCTCTCAACGTCACTCCGCTGGGAATGCTGTCCAGGTGAGCCCTTTGAACTCTCACTGCTCATGGAGAAAAACCGGTTGTCCTGTAAGAGTTTGCTTCTTCAAGATTTTTTTCTTCACATCATACCAAGTGTTATTTTATGCTTCCAGCATGCTTTTATTTTTATCCAGCTGAAAATACAGATCAAATCAAATGTTGAAACTGAAAAATATCTGCTCATGTCTGCACATCTGAATAAAGCAGCTCCAGCTGAGCTGCATCAGATCTTCTAACACTCAGAGGTGATCAACTGCTGCTGTTTCAAAGCCTCTTTTATGTGTTCATGGCTTCATGAAGCTCCAGATGTTTCAGTGGGTGATGCTCTGGACTGTATTCAGGTCAGTTTAGCAGCTGGAGTCATGCTGCTGGAGTACAAGCTCAGTGAGGTTTGTTCATCATCTGCTGAAGTAGAACTTACCTGAAACGGACCGCGTCTGGATGGTAGATGCTGGATTAGCCCAGCGCTCGCAGCTTCCATGATTTCCAAACAGAATCTCAGCTTCTGATTGGTCAGACCACAGAACAGTTTCCAGTCAAGCTCAGAGGAGCTGGTGGTGTTTCTGGATCTTGTTCCTCTGTTGGTTCTTTGAATGGTGGAATTTGAGCTGATGGTTCTCAGACTTGTTCCTGAGCCCGTACTGTGATCTCCACCTCAGTCCAGTCTGAGGTCTGAACTCTACCATCAGCTCTGCAGCTGCTCCCTGTGTGCTCACATTCCCGAGTCTGTTCATCAGATGATGGCGGCCCTGATTCTTCTGACTTTCCTCTCAGACTGTTGGACCATCTTCGCCTATGAAGCCCTCAGCCTCTCTGGGAGGAACTGATTCCTCTCGTTAGTGTGCAGATGCTCTAACAGCTCCAACATTTCCAGATTTTGTTGCTCCAAGGAACAAATGAGCAGATACTTTTCAAAAACAGTCAAACTTAACATGTGATGTGCAGTTTTTGGTCTGTTTTCAGGTAGAATCATGGCGCTCTGTTTCTTTTATTTAAATTTTACACAGTTTGCTGAGGCTTCTAGAAACTGTTGTTTACTCAGATCTGTGTGTGTGTGTGTGTGTGTGTGTGTGTGTGTGTGTGTGTGTGTGTGTGTGTGTGTGTGTGTGTGTGCGTGTGTGTGTGTGTGTGTGTGTGTGTGTGTGTGATATCCTGTCCTGCTCTAATCCATTTTTCTGTGTTGTTTCCAGGCCTGTCTGTGGTATTCGTGGTAAAACTCTGATCATCAACCTTCCAGGCAGCAAGAAAGGCTCTCAGGTACGAGTCTTGGGCTTTACTCTGCGAGTGCTCTGCTGTGGTGAATCTGTGCTGTGCAGATCTTTGCTCACAAAGTCTACCTGCCAGCTACGCTACATTTCTTTAGTTCTGTGTCGAGCTTGGGCTGAAAGCTTGGGCTGAGCAGATTGACGTGTTCGGCCAGTCGGGTGGAGCTCAGTGTTAGTATGGTCAGCTACATGCTTACAAAACTAATGAAGGATGGTGGAATTTAGTTGTTATACTTTTTCTGATCTTCATAAATTTTCTTTGTGGCCAACAGTCTGACTGTGTTCAGGCAGCATTTCTTTTTATATGGAGTCATTAAATGATATCGAGCAGCTTTTAAATGTAAAGTCTAAAACTGTAAAGTTTGAACATCAAAATCGGTCTGATACTGTATCACAGCTCCATCAGAGTCTGATCTGTTTGCTCCACAACTCAGAGAAACGCTCTTTACTTATTCAGCTGCTTCACTTATTGCATACTGTTAACTGATGGGAGTGGGTACAGAAGACAGAGGGGGGGTGGTCAGGGGCGGACCCGAGCCCCTTTGGTTTGTGGGCTGCCAGCGCAACCAGGGGAGCTGCAGCGGCGCCCCAAAATGAAACGTCTCTAAAGAAACAGATCAGGCCGAGTTAGTCTGGGAGTCGATGTGCAAGTCGTGGAAGGTGTCAGAGTTTGGAAAAAGATCTAATTTCAAACTTGGCTCTACATGCTGACAAAATTACACTGATGATTTTCTCAGTAAACCTTTCATATATGGTGACAGTCGCAGGGTCAGGCTCACAGCACAAATATTTAGAAATCTCAGTTGATTTTCACACTTCACATTTGGCACCTTGTGGCAAAAATCTGCGTTTTTAACTCAAGGATTGAGTCCTGCCTTTCTTTTAAGGCCAGAAAGAGACTTGTTGCTTCCACCTTTATGCCTTTGATGGATTATATTGTGTTATTTACATATTCACAGACCTTCAGACACTTTAAAGCTCTTGCTCACCAGCCTGTGTTTGTCCTGCTATAGACTCAACCACTGCTGTTTTCTTATTTATTAGACTCTTCTTGGTCTGCTCCCCTCCAACCTGCAGACCTACATCTGTCAAAGTGTGGGGCGTTATTGTCTCCCTCCTGTCTGCCCCCAAAGCTCCCGCTGAATTTGGCACATTTATTTCTACTTAGCCCAGAATCGGCTGCATATCAAATTAAACCTAAAGGTGCTGGTGTCAACAAGTGAATCCAAGGTCATTTTAAACAACCTGGAGGCTGCAAATGTCCCACCTGAACATTACTCCTCCTGGCTTAAGTTAGTCTTGTAGTATTAGTCTTCATTTTTGTGAAACCAGTTCCTGGACACGCTCACCTGAGATGTTTGCAGATGTCGACACGCTGCTGCTTCTTCTGCTCTGTGCAGCTAATTTCAAACTCAGACCTGCAGGGGGAAAAACCTGCTATGGTGATTCCACATCCCGCAGAATCTTGCTGGCACCTGTCGGATAACCATGACTGTGTCGGCACTTTTTGATCACCCCTACGCATCAAAGCAGTTCATTCTTAATCAGATTTTAATTTACACAACAATTTTGGCTTCTGGGGATTATTCCAACAAGATAACTGAGGTAGAAATGGTTTTTGTGGTATATTCTGCTCCTGCAGTAACACTCTTCCACCCTCTGCCCCTGCCATGCTGTGGCAGGTTCACTTCACCTTTATTCAGTTTATTTAGTTATGTTCAGGTAATCAGCTTAATTCAAAGGACAAGCTAATAAATCCACTGTGTCTGTCAGGATCATGAACCTTTAACATGATGATGATGATGATGATGATGGTCAATAAATTGTTGAACTGTTTTTGGTTCAAAGTCTCTAAACTCTCTTTTTTTTTCAGGAGTGTTTCCAGTTCATCCTGCCCGCTCTCCCTCACGCCATCGACCTGCTGCGCGAGGCCACAGTCCGAGTTAAATCCACACACGCCGCTCTGGAGCAGCTGCCATCCCCCTCCCCTCTGCAGGCCAACACATATGCCAACACACACGCCAACACACACACCATGGAGCGTGGCACCCAGTGCGAGGAAGAGGAGGAGGAGGAGGAGGAGGACAGGAGGAGAGGTCGCCACGCACACAACCACCACCATCACCACCACCACCACCAGCATGGCTCCTCCCACATCACCGCAGCCGCGATTGCTGCCAAGGTAAGCCGCGCGCAGGCCGTACGGAGAGCGGCGCCGCTGCTGGAAGCTGCCAGATGAAACTTTAATGATCAGTGTGGGGAAAGTGGGTCATTGCAGCAGCTACCGTACTACAGACTCATGCAGCGCCGAGGCTGCAGGCTGCTGCAGGACGCACAGACATCAACGGGAAGCAAACGCTCAGCAGGGCAGGAAGGAAAGCAGGAGGCCCTCTTTACAGGAACATAACGTCCCCGATATTCACAAAGACGCATCCGATTCAGGATCCCGTGGGACCTTGAAAGCTCTGAATGAAAATCCAGGAAACGAAGGCCATCAAATGTCTTAAATTTACCTTCCCACAAGGTTTTAATGTGCAGGTGATGTTCTCATAACCGTAGAAAGACATGAGAGTCAATAAGACTAGTTTTTCCAATCTGTAAAGTTCTTGCATTTGGACCTGCAGTCTAAAATTTAGAAAGACACGGCTTACTGTCATGTGACAAAGTAAAGCATCAATGCTGTTTGCAGGGATTATTGTTTATACCAAAAAAAGTCGTTATGGCTGGTTTATAAATGCCAAAAATATGATGTCTGATTTTAACATGTTTTTGCTTCTTTAAAAGCATTAAAGTAGGAGCGACAGGATTCAGTGAAGTGAGGGCAGTTTTGGTGCATAAACGCTTAAACTGACATGTTGAGAAATTATCAAGTCAGAAAGATAAGAGACCCATCCCAGAGTCAACACGGTGGTGACAAACATACAGTCCGAGGGCCAGAACCGGCCTGCTGGAGGGTCCAATATGGACTGAAAATTGCAGTGAAGTCATCATTTTTTAAATGTATATAATATAAGGCGTTGGTATTTCTGGTGCAGTGAAATATTGCCAGCATTACGAAGCAGGAGTGAAGATGTGTGAAAAGTTATTTCTAGTAGTTTGATTCATAGAGAGTTGCTCAGCTAAAAAAAATGCTACATGTGAAAGTTTTACAACTTGACTGTGATCAGTAAATGTTGATGTTGCTCTTCAAATCTGGCAGCCAGTGAGCTCAAAGGAGTACACCCCTGGTGTACACACTCCCGGTGGTGGAGCAGGCCTGGTGTTTGGCTCACTCTTTAAAGCTGGAGATGGATGTTTATTTGCACACACTCGACCTTCATCGGGAACAGTTCTGACTGATGTACAGTAGGGATGTTCCATGTGGACTAACCGTTGGCATCTAATATTGGTTAAAAAACTGTTCTAAAGTTGGAGATGTTAGTTTGTGGTAAGCTGGATGTACCTCTTGGATGTTACCTGGTCTTCTTTGTTGGACTTTGTAGCAAGAGAATCTTTGTTTATATATTTATTCTTTACCAATTTTACCAACAGACTTAAATAAAATATTCCTGATCAGCAGACCGAGAATTTTAAACCAGGAGCCTCCTTGCTGGGAGGTGACACTGCACCTCTGTGCTGCCCAGCAGTCCTCACTCAGGTGTGAAAACACCTGCATTCTTTCTGTTGTCCAGCAGGCCCGTGAGTCTCCTGCTCCCCTGATCTGAGCTCAGTTCATTGCTAATGCTCATCACATCCTGCTTCAAAATGCTAGGATGGCGACGGTGAAAAAGCGCAAGGCTTCATAACGGGACTGCACTAAGCAGTTAGGGGATGCCAGAGAGGCTATATCCGCCTGTTATACTGTCTGTCTTTGACCATGCCCACTGGTGACGGCACACAGCTACAACATGTAGACGATGAACAGGCCCACAACCACGCCTGTCGCTGCAATTAGCTTAAAAAAAGATAACTGTGAGCTCAGATTTGAGCCATGAAATGTGAAATGTATCACAGGCTGATGTTTAACTTCATCCCATTTCGTGTCATTCACCTGTCTCTGTCAATGTGTGTGTCTGCGTGTGTGCACCTGCATGCTCGTGTGTGTGTGTGTCCATCAGACGAGCCATGCTGTGGTCATGGCTAAAGGGAGTCCCTACCTGCCTGGCACCACACCCGCTCCTCCCTCTCATTTCACCTGTTCCTCTACTCATGACCAGCAGGTGAGACACCCCACACATACACCTGTCCTTTCCTGTCATTGGTCAGTTTATCATGTCTGTCCATCGCTCACTGCAGGGCAACCATACTTCATCCACTCATACCCAAGTTAGCTTGAAGATTATCTGATACCACCCAAGACCTTTTTAAGGTGGACCTATTATGATTCTCCTTATTAGATGCTGTAACTTGTTCTGAACAGCCACTTATCCCACATTAGTGACATGAGCCTTTAAATTTACCCAGAAAACAGATGAAACATCCAGGGTACTGATACAGTTTAAAAAAAACTTTGATATATTTCACGATACTGATGCTCATAGAAAAAAATCTGAAAATATTCATAGTATGGAGGTAAAATTTTGCATGTCTTTATTAAATATATTAGAGTTATTGTAGGCTTTAAAATCAGCGATTGTGACGGGGTCAGGTTTGATGTGGATTGATCTTTAGCTTTAGCAGCTGTAGCTAACAACAAACAACTGAAGAAAACTCTTGGACTAGCATTAAGTGTGTGTGTGTGTGTGTGTGTGTGTGTGTGTGTGTGTGTGTGTGTGTGTGTGTGTGTGTAGATCCCGGACTCGATCATTTCTCGAGGTGTTCAGGTGCTTCCACGAGATTCGGCCTCTTTAAGCTCCACCCCTTCCGAGTCACCCCGGGCGACACAGGCGACCTCCCGCCTTTCCACCGCCTCGTGCCCGACGCCCAAGGTACACACAAACCTTCACACATGCACACAGACAGCACCGCTAAGAGGTCAGCCACAAAAGCCGCCATTTTGCATGAAATTCCAGCTTCCTGTTTGTGCTTTGTAACGATTAGAGCATGCCCAGTATATGTACGCTAACTGCTGATAAAAGCTCCTTTTAAAAACGGGTAACAGGCAGTTCCTGCATGATTAGAGCTTTTAATAATTTTCTTTATTTCCTAACCTCCTTCTTTCTCTTAATAAAACCAGTAAAAACATGTCTGATTTCCTGACATAGAAAGTTTTAGCTTTAGGGCCTGACCGACGCTGATTTTCAAAGAATAAAAACTCCAATAGTGATAAAACAGCCAACGGTGTGTTAGATTTACACTGAAACAGAAAAACATTTATTAAGCTTTCTTCGTGTGACATTTTCAAACATAAAATGTTTTTATTGCCAATATTTAATAGAAGTTTTTTCTCTTTGTCACCTGGCGTTCCCCAAGGCTCTACCCTGGGTCCTCCATCATTCCCTATAAACATGTTTCCCCATACAGCTTTTTGTTTTTTTTAATCACCAGTGTTTGAAGTGATTGCAGCATTATTGAATAGATAAGATGTTTCCTAACAGTTATGTTATCGCTAACAAATTATATGAGTGAGTGCCACTAATAAAGCTTAGAAATGGAGTCCACAAATTACTAACATCACCAAACGAACAATCACCAAACAAGTATGTATGAGTAGTATGAAGTAGTTTATTTATGTTAGCAGGTAGGCTAACATTGGCTAACAATAGATAGAAAAACTCTAACTGTGATGAGTAACAAGTTGTCTGTGGTAATAAAATTAAATCTCAAATCCAAACTGATCTGGGAGCCTAACTGGCCATTTTTAAGTGACTTTATCAGTCAACATTACAAGTTAATCATCACTAAATTCATGCACTGCAGCTAAGTTACAGCTAACTGGCTAACCTTATCTAACCTTATCTAAATCATAAGCGAACGACTGTCAGAATTTACATAATATATAAAAATATATGATTTTATTCTAAATTAAATTAGCTAGCTAGAGCAGGGGTGGTTAGCCAGCTAGCTGTACTTTAGCTACACATGTACTTCATCATATCCAGGCCAGTTGTTGTTGTACTGATATTCAGCTGCTCTGTCAGCTGTTTGACAGCAGCAGAGAGCAGGACAGTCTGTGTATGACACAGCACTTTTTAGATGCTAGTGCCTTCTGAGTTCATTTAACAGCCGCTGCAGTTTTCTGAGGTTTCATGCCTAATTTTCATTTACCGCACAGACTAATAAGCAACAGGAAGGTGCCAACCGTCAAACTCTGGACCGAAATTTGGCCCAAAAAAATTTGATTCGACCACAGTTAGAAACTTAGCATCATGAAGCCACCCACCGGAACATCAATAACACTTATGTTAAATTTATGTAACAATATCAATCCAAATGTCAAAGCCAGTTGTCAGTTGTAATCATCCCGCATTGCGTGATCGTCAGCTATTAATTTTGTTCAGGAAAGTCTCGGGACTTGTGTGCTGTTTGTTGAGTGGGAGTGAATGGGCCTGTGACGTTTGGGAAAACTTAGATCTATGGAAATGTCTTCAGTTGTGTATGGTTAAAAATAGAGAAAAATGTGTAGCATCAAATTATGCTTAAATCATCTAATTTCCCTTTTTTTTAAAGTCAGAAGACACCTAGTTTTCTGACCTCCTGTTTTAATTTGCTGTTAATGTCTTCAGGTGTTAGACAAACCTAATTACCTGCTGCTTAGCACATCAGACAGGAGAGCAGAAATAGGCCCTAGCTGATATCCGATGTTTGATTGAAGGTTTAGACTGAGGCGATGAATAAAAATAAACCCTACTCGCTCCCACAGTATCGCACAATGCTCTTGAAATGCTTTAATGTTGCATCTAGAATTCATATTGTTTATGTTTCCACATCCTGTGAGTGAGACACATAAAAGAAGTCTTTCAGTCGTTCTTTACCATCATTTCAGTGAAGAATAAATCTGTTTCTCTGCAGGTTCAGTCACGCTGTGGCAGCAATGAGAACATACTGAGAGCCAGTAAGTTCTGTGTGTGTGTGTGTGTGTGTGTGTTTCATTAACAATACAGCTTGCAAAAGTTGTTTACAGGTGTGTGTGTGTGTGTGTGCGTGCGTAGGCCACAGTGCAGTTGACATCAGTAAAGTGGCTCGCCGTCATCGTATGTCGCCATTCCCGCTGACATCCATGGACAAAGCCTTCATCACTGTTCTAGAGATGACGCCTATTCTGGGAATTGAAGTCATTAACTACAGAGGTGAGTGTGTGTGTGTGCGTGCACGAGCGTGCATACAGATCAATTATGGCCCGAGGCCACAACTGGCTTGTACACTATGGCATCCAGCCTATGGTGTCCTAAAAGTAAACAATCAGCATAATGACTCCAGTGACTCTGTACTTATCATTAACACGACTCTAATGCAGGGGGATTAAACATGCGGCCAGGGGCCCACAGTTTACACGCTGAAGTGTCCAGTTTAGTCCACTTTGCCAAGTGTGAGTCAGTAATTACTCCAGTTTGTTGATGAAATACGCTGCTAGTGCTGGTGTGGTGGGCCTTTGCCACCTAACGTGTATTATTCTTGGGTGTTTGACCATGTTATGTGGGTACTACCCCTGCAGAACCTGCCATCTCACCCAGTCATGAAAGCTTGCTCTGTGTCAATGACACCTGCTACAAGATAAATCTGTAAAAATGTGATCATGGTTGGTGTTTGAAGGTTTCAAGCGTGTGCTAACAGATGTACCTCTAACGAAGCGTTAATATTTTACGTTACATTGAAGCGTCTTTTCTCCACAGATGGTTTGGGTCGAGTTCTCGCTCAGGACATCTATGCCAAAGACAACCTTCCTCCGTTCCCCGCCTCCGTTAAAGACGGCTACGCTGTGCGAGGTGAGCCCACCAGCACCGCCTGAAACATCTGCATTTATTTACCTTTTATCTGTTTGTTGGAAATGAAAGCTGTAACCTGAATATTAAAAATCAGTGATCACAGTCTGATTTTAGTAACTGGCTTACCTGTGACCCATAGCTGCCGATGGCCCAGGTGATCGCTTCATCATGGGAGAATCACAGGCTGGGCAACAGGTCAGCTCTCATAACACAACTGTGGAACTTTATGATTACTTTAGTAATGCATAAACATCATCTGCTATTCTAAAACAGCTTTTGTAGGTGACACTGCTAAATAACTTCAGTTTTATTGGCCAGAGGGCTCTGTTTCAGTGGTGCATGCACCATGATCAGTGCAGCGTGACACGGTTTGGATTCATGGACTGATTAGGTTCACGTATGTGCAGAATGTAGATCAGGAGGAAGGCTGATTAAGGGACATTAGGATTTTTTTAGAGCCAGAATTACAGCTATGTTAGCACAGCACCTGTGCAGCCAAACACTAAAGTACCAATAGCTGCAGTTCCTCTAATGTCCACTTGAGGCTCCAAAAGTGAGGAAACCTTTGTGAGTGTGTTTGCTGATGGATTTGATGACTGAAGACTCTGTTTCTGCGAGTGACTCCATTATGGAGGGGTGAGCGTGCACCAGTGTAAAAGGACTTGGTTTATAGCAAAAAAAAAAAAAGAGTGAAATGCAAAAATGTAGCAAAAAAAAAGTAATCATTTTATCTTAATTTTTGAAATCATAATTGACTAACAACCTCCTTAGACACACCTGATGAAGTCCAGACTCAGTAAACTGTCTGTGTTTTGTGTGTTTGCAGCCCACCCACACAGTGATGCCAGGTCAGGTGATGAGGGTAACAACCGGTGCTCCCATTCCCTGTGGAGCCGACGCTGTGGTCCAAGTAGAAGACACAGAGCTGCTGAGGGAGTCTGAGGATGTAAGAACACCACGACGAAGGCTGATGCCTCAGTCTGTGCACCTGCTGGCTTTACTTCACCTGTTCGTCTGTTACAGGGCACAGAGGAGCTGGAGGTGAGGATCATGGTCCAGGCCCGACCCGGACAGGACATCAGGTAAGAGGAAAACAGTTAGTTTTCCATTTGTGTTTGTCAAACAGGTGGAAATACAATAAAGATAATATTGTGCTTTTGTGTCCACACAGGCCAATAGGACATGACATCAGGCGAGGGGAGTGCGTGCTGGCTAAAGGTACGCACATGGGCCCGTCAGAGATTGGTCTGCTTGCCACGGTGGGGGTGACTGAGGTCAGTGTGCACAAGTTCCCTGTGGTTGCTGTGATGTCCACCGGAAACGAGCTGCTAAACCCAGAGGATGATCTCCACCCGGGGAAGATCAGAGATTCGAACCGCTCCACTCTCCTCGCCACCATCCAGGAGCACGGATACCCCACCATCAACCTCGGCATCGTCGGAGACAAGTGAGAGCGTTTCAACTTTGCACACTCTGTCCCTGTGGTCAGACTGTTTCCAAAAGTATTCAGACACTAACACCTTTGTTTTGTAATTCTGCATCTCGCCCCCATGAAGCTTAGGCCAGACAACCCTTGTGTAAAAATGCTTCAGAGTCTGAGTTTTACCAGCTTAGAGATTGAATGAACAAATGATAGAATTTTATAAAGCTAATAAATGTTTTAAAGCACTGGGTGATCATCCTGACAGAGGAGTTCAAAGGATGGCTTCAGTGGGCCTGGTTCACTGATATTTGTGTGAAAACTGTCGGATTTATGAAACGCGCATACCAACCTATTTTATTTTTACCACCGTGCGTATGTTAGTGAATCCAAATTATTCTAACCAACAGGCGTGTGCAGTCTGCATGCTGCCCCGCTCCCATGTGTCTATATCCTCGAGGTAGAGCAGGGAAGCAGTGACGATGTTGTAAGGGTAAGCCTGCACCTCCAAAGCAGGAGAAAAAATCCGACTGAAGAAAATGAAATCGAGTGTCCGAGGAGGAATCCAGAAAAGGTGTTTCCACCTGAGCAATGACGGTTTAAAGAATGTGAGGCTCCAGCTGAAATTTTCAGAATAACGTTTGGCCATCAAAGTTGATCTTAAAAACAAGAAAAAGACTCAGACAGAAAAAGAAGAAATGGGTGAAGGACAAAGAGCAGCTAATCTGTCCGGCCGAGAGGAGAAACTCACTGCAGTCACTGAAAACAACATCCAGATTCTCCAGCACTGGGATAGAGCCACGAAAGGAAAGGGCAGACTTAATTTAAGATCAGAAATATTGGGATAGGTTTAAATTCATTCATTTTGTTTACTTAACATGCAATTTATTATTTTTATTTTTATTCATTCATTTTAATTCTGAGCATTTTGAGGCTTATCGTGTTTTGGAAAACTATAAGTCTTCAAAAGGAAGAAATAAAAATAATAATAGTAATTATTATTAGTTGTAGTATTCAGGTTAAAGACAGCCGGCTGTCATTTGTTCGTACACGTGCTCAGAGGCTCCTCTAAATCAGTTTGTAAATTATAAACAAATCCAGGAATAAAATTATTGCTGAGTCGCTGATTTGTGTGTGAAACTTTTGTATGTATGAGTTATACTCAGGTTTATGTGTGTGTACCGTTAGTTCTTCTTACCCACACACGCAGAGCTCAAGAGCTGACGCCTTTTTTGCATCGTGAGAAAATCTGAAAGGATCTGCTAACAGATTTTGTGTGTGTGTGTGTGTGTGTGTGTGTGTGTGTGTGTGTGTGTGTGTGTGTGTGTGTGTGTGTGTGTGTGTGTGTGTGTGTGTGTGTGTGTGTGTGTGTGTGTGTGTGTGTGTAGACCCGAGTGTTGCTGAGATGTGCAGTTTAAGTTTTTGTGGTTGGTGTTATTCCTCAGTTTGGTTGATGTGTTCACTGTTTGCACGTTGGACTGCTGATCAGCATTTTTAATGATCTCCAGTCCGATGCCTCACTTGTGTTTGCAGCCCTGATGACCTGCTGTCAGCTCTGCACGAGGGAATCAGTCGCGCTGATGTCATCATCACCTCAGGGGGGCGTGTCCATGGGAGAGAAGGTAATGTTCACCTGTGAACCATCTCCTTGAAGTAACTGACGAGTCTGTTTTGAAAAGGCTTCTCCATTTACGGCTGTTATCAGCAAGTTTAGAGCTGAAAACTTCAGTCCATACCCACCTGCTGTTAGTCTGAGCTCCAGCACCTGAATTCCCCCTCCAGCCCCCGGTTTGTAGCAGCGCACCTCTACTGCAAGCTCCTCCCTCAGGAAGTGAAGCAATACAAGGCATCAATCTATATTTTTGTTTTATTGCCTGACCACGAGCTGTCAGTAGAGACTGAAAGAATTAGATCACAGATACAGCAACAGAAATGAACTTCCTCTTTAGGGGAAGCCAGGTTGGAGGCACTACTCCTTTATCTCAAAAGGAGCCAGCTGATGTGGTTTAGCATCTGACCAGGAGGACTCCTGAGCACCTCCTAGGTGAGGTGCTTCATGTCCAACTGGGGGGGAGACCCCGGAGCAGGGCCAGGGCTCGCTAGAGAGATTATGTCTGTCTGCTAGAAGGCCTCAGTGTCTCTTCAGAAGACCTGGAGGAAGCGGCGGGATAAGGGAACACATCCCTGCTTAGACTGCTGTACCTGAGACCTGGAGCCCAATAAGTAGCAGAAATTAGATGGAGGGGCAGGAGCCTGATGACGACCAGCAGGGTGCACACCTGGGCGTTCCTCAGCAGCTTTTATTGTTCCTGGTGGACATCTTTACGAGGCCTGGTGCTCAACATCTGATGACAGAGTTTGTGTCAGTTGGACCCAAACAGACCCTCATATACTCACAGATGTGTAAACTGTAACATGCACTTGGCTCAGGGGCTGGGAACGCAGCAGTTATGTGTGGTTGTGGTACCTAAAGGGCGAAGCCTGTATGAAACAGAGTGGTGGTTAGGATCGAGGCGACTCTTTAAGCTGCCTGAAGAAAAAATGTTTGTCTGATCGCAGCCTCATGCCGTAAAACCAAGGTGGGGCAGCAGGTGGGTGTGGCCTAAAGTTTTTCAATGTGAAGCTTTTAATCAGATTGCACTGATGCAGTGACATAGTGAGCAGATATTCTGATCCTCAGTACTGCTGACTGAATGGTACCTCATTGTTGCTGTGTGTGTGTGTGTGTGTGTCAGGACTACCTGAAACAGGTGCTGGATATCGACCTGCACGCGCAGATTCACTTTGGCAGAGTCTTCATGAAGCCAGGGTGAGAGGGGAGAGGGGAGAGGGGACTTCCTGCTGTATTCGCAGTACTGCTCGATCAGGGTTGCCAGCTCACGTCTGTGCCGTGTGACTTGCTTTTCCCTTCATTCTCAAACAAATCTCACGCCTCCATGAAATGATTGTGAGAATGAACAGATTCTTTTGTTCTTGACATCAGGCATGCTCCATAAACACTGGAAAACACACTTTACATCTTTCTTTGGCTAGAGGCTCATATGCTCTCTCTGTAAGAGGCCATGAATGAGACTCACCTGTGAATATAATCCAATCTTGGTTTGACCAAACGTGAACAGGAGCTGTTTGAGTTTCTAAATATCTGCAGCTTCTTAGCGTCCACATAGAAGTGGGACTCCAAAGCAGCAGTTAGTTTTTCAGAGCTGAGGCACAGAGAGAGGATCGGCAGCTGCCTCAGTCAGTTTTACTGCTTCCTCTTCATGCCGAGTCCTGAGCTTCCTCACAGCTACAGGCAGAAATATTTCATCTGGTAGCTGAAAGCTGGCAACCCTGCAGCAGAGTTACTACAGTACTTCAGGTACTAATAGTACTGCTACTACACCTGATTTATAATATTTTATTATTTGTATGTTATTATTTCTGCTTTTCTGCTCCAAATGCCGATGCTCTTCTGGTGTGTGTGTGTGTGTGTGTGTGTGTGTGTGTGTGTGTGTGTGTGTGTGTGTGTGTGTGTGTGTGTGTTCCTCAGTCTTCCCACTACCTTTGACACAGACGACATTGATGGGACACGAAAGCTCATCTTCGCCCTGCCAGGTACTCTAACAGTATGATGCTGTATAATTTACCTGCCTTTGTATCGTCGTCCTCACGTCACGGCTCGACTCCTCAGATCAGTTTCACAAAGATAGATGCTGATTATGAATCTCAAACCTTTATTTAACCAGGAAGCAAAAAGCCTGAGGTTAAGAATCTCTTCAGTGAGCACGTCAGAAAGGCAGCTTTAATGTTTTTCAGTGGTGGGAGAAACTGGGGCTCCTGGAGAACACAGGGTGAACATCAGTGCCCTCCAGAAAGAAAGGTTTGAACCCTGGACCTTCTGGCTGGGAATTAACAGTTACTTCATGTTTAGCAGAGTAGTGGACGGGCTCAGTAGGCCGAGCTGTGTGTGTAGTTTGGATGCTTCTCCCAGGTACTGGATCTCCTTTTCTGCTCAACATCATAAGATTGAACAGCTGAAAGGAACAGTTTGAGAACACTTTGGGGTTACCAGGATTTCTGTATCAGTTCATCATGTAATGTGGTCTGAGCTGTGGGAGTGATTTTATTGTTTCCTAGGTAACCCAGTGTCCGCTGTGGTGACGTGTAACCTGTTTGTGATTCCTGCTCTGAGGAAGATGCAAGGCATTCTGGATCCTAGACCTACAATCATCAAAGCGAGGGTACACACATGTGCGCACGCACACACATGCACCCTTTGTGGACAGTGTATCTGTTGAAGTAGCCGCTTGTGTTTTCTGTATCTTCAGCTGTCCTGTGATGTTAAGCTGGACCCCAGACCAGAGTACCACCGCTGTATTCTCACCTGGCATCATCAGGAGCCGCTGCCCTGGGCTCAGAGCACAGGTAAGTGTGTGCACAGGCGCGCGCGCACACACACACACACACACACACACACTCAGTCAGACAGTCAGTGTCTGTGTAAGCACCGTGTTTTCTCAACCTCCTCAGTTTTATGACACTGGATAAACTGTGTACATTGGTGCTGAACCACGCTCACTGTAAACACAGCAGACATGGAGGAAGTGTTTTTTGCTGTTTTTGCAGCATGTTTTATATGTTGTGAGTTTGTACAGCTGCTGCCTTGGTCAGGTCTCTCTTCTGAAACAGGTTTCATGTCAGTGAAGTAACAGAAATAATACACCCCCCCCCCCCCCCCCGCAGGTAACCAGGTCTCCAGCAGGCTGATGTCGATGCGTAGCGCCAACGGCCTGCTGATGCTGCCTCCTAAAACAGAGCAGTACGTGGAGCTCCATAAGGGAGAAGTCGTGGACGTCATGGTCATTGGACGGCTATGATGCAGGTATGGCGACCCGTGGTCACACAGGCAGACTGAGCGTGTGCGAACTGTGGGTTTCTCTTTTTTTTTTTTTTTTTTTTTTTTTTTTTTAAATTAACCATTTTTTCTCTCCAGACTGAAACGTCACTCGCTACCGATTACCGTGGCAGCGCCAGGACTTCTTGTCTGCACAGGAAACAGCCGGGGGGGGGCGGGAAGTGGTGCATGTCTACCTGGTCGCCATTAGCTGTGATGTCATATGCAACAGCCAATCGGAGCCAGCGCAGGCTGAGTCCTCATTGGTCTGCTCTGAGGAGATCACTGTATTTCAATGGAGAAAAAAATGTTAAAAAAAATATATAAAATATGAGATTTATTCTGTAATATTATTATCCTGATGATAATGATTATTAATATTCTTAATTAATATTCTATTTATTATTATTATCATGGTTCTGACTTAATATTATCATCTTAGTAGTATTCATGCCTTCTTCTCTCCTCTTCATTTGCTTTGTGCGTTTTTCCCGGGTAGATTAGAGATATAGAGACTCTCCCCTCCTTCTCCTCCTCCTCCTCCTTCTTTTTCTACCCCTGCTCTGCTCTGGCGTCTTCCCTCCTGCTATAGAAACTCCCCGATAACCCTGCCGTTTCACTACATCTCCTCCTGGATCACACCGACTCCAAACATCAGCAAAATATTACTAAAATATGAACTAAAGGCTGATGAAGACGTCCTCTGAGTGAAGCTGCTCGTACTGTTTGTGCCACTACAGTAAATATTTTTTGCCAAAAGAAAAAAAAAAGTTGCAGGCACCCTTTGTGTTCAGTTAAACTTTTCTGCAGATTTAACCCTTTCAGACCATCTGAAGACATCTCAATGAAGCCATGAAATCGTGCTCGGTGGGTCAGCGGCTCATCTTTGGAGCACTGAACGATTTCTCTGCTCTGACATCGAATATAAACATGATAAATACTCAAAGACTTCTCTGATCGTCATATCAAAGGTGCGCCGCGCTGACAGTTTAATCCAACCCTGCATTCAAGTGGTGTTTCACCAACCTGAGTCTCACGTTTACAACATGAATAGATTTATTTTAAGAAATGCTCAGTAATTTTCCAAAACATCTGGACACTCTGGTTTTCGTACTCAATCCAGAGTGAAGAGTGCATTTATTGGGGACTATTTTCAGCGGCGGATTAATCCGCATCTGCTCCTCTAGTGAATGCTTCTGGGTTCTGGTTGTGACATTTGTCCTTTCGTGGAATTCACAGCCTCTCAGAAAAATACAGAATAGTTCATGTTCTTACCTGTCAAGTAGCCAAAGATTGTTATACTTAGTAGACAGTCTGTCTCTAAGGCTGGCCAATCAGGAGCCTCAGTCTTTGCTCAGATTTTTACCCACAGACAAACACACACAGAGGAGCTGCTTCACTGACGATATTCCCGGCTTTCCTACATCACTTGAAGGCAGGGTGTCACATTCAGGTGCTCGTAACTACACCACGTGTATTTTTACCATGACGGTGTTAAGGTGCTCGTTATGGTCGGTTCAAGGCTGTAAATCAAAACGTCATCTGACTGCTGTTCTCTCCACTGTACTGTATGAGCGTGCAGAAACCTTCCTTTTGATGTTTAGCCCACTACAAAAGCTTGATTTGCCCTCCGTTAAGAGCTGCTGGCTGCAGAGTCCTGATGAGAAAACACCTTAAAATGTTTACCAGTTACCGACAACCATTCAGAAGCATCCTGTGAAATCTGAGACCCATCCACTTCCTCTGATTCTTCCTCTTATACCTCTTTCTCTCCAGCATGGTGTGATGTGTAATCTAGAACTAGTTCACATTTTCCCAAAAACCTTCAAACCATCACAGTTGCAAAAATGTGCTGTGGCTGTGGGAGGGTCAAACACAAGAAAATGCAATTTCACCCTCCAAAATACAAAAAACTTTAAGTAAAATTCGAGGCAGAACTGACTGTTCTGGCACCATGTTGGTTGGAATGTAGGTATGCAGTTCTTCCCATGATGGCCCTTTTCTCCATCAATGTGGCACCAGGGTGTTAGGTCATCATATTTCCACTGGCACCTCAAAATCAGAGGTCCCATAGTTGGAACTGCTGATAGATGAAGCCCACAGTGTTTGTCTGCCATGATTTTCGTGCCTCGGAAATGATCCGATATTGTCCAGCCTGCGAGAATGAGGGCCTGGCTCTCAAACGGAACTAAGCAGGAGCTGGATCTGCACCAGCACCTCAGCTTTGGAAAAGGTATACAACCCATCCTGTTATGACCTTTTTCCAGCAATGCAGTGCTGGTGCCTTATCCAGACCCAGTTCCACGCCATCCCACTGAAGAAGTGCAGAATAGCTGCTCCCCTTCCCAGAATTGGTTATCCGGTATTTGGATCCATGTATGACAGTGGCTGTGGGAGCAGGAACGGCAAGAAATTCGCCAATTTTCATAAATGTGGACCCGCGAGTCCGTCTGCCATCACGTTCCTACCACAGAAATTACCTCACCTTCTACTACCTAATGCTCTGGCTCTGAAAGGTCCCCGAGGCTTAACTGGCTCTGCACTGATGCTGCGTTTGTGGGAAAGAGGGATCCAATTCTCCACCCCCCCCCACCCCCCCCCACCCCCACTGATGCGGTACCAGTGGATTATCCACAAGTAGTTCACTGGATTTCCACTGAAAAAAAGCTCCCCAAAGCTGCAGCTCATAGTTGGAATCACTGATATCGGAGGCCATGGGAGGCCCTGCTGCGAGGTCACCGATGATTTGCAGCAGCAGCTCAGATTCTGTCCATCTGTGGGTGTTTGGTTCTCAAAACTGCGTGTGGGCTTGTTCTCAAGGAGAACCCTGGCAGAACCAGCTCTGTACCAGTGCTGTGTTCACAGAAAAGAGAGATTAATTTCTTCCTGCTGGAGCTCTTTTCTTGGACGCAGTGCTGGTGGCTTATCTAGAACTGGCTCATCACATTTCCAACAAAACAAAAAGAAAAATCTGGAACTTTACACCGAAATCACCCTGAGTTCCACCACAGGGCGCTCAAATGCCTCAAACTGGCACCACGTCAGTGTAGAACGTGTTTTAAATGTGATCAGTGCCAACCAAACCCACTGGTCAAAGGTCAGGTGTGGCATTCAAGTCATATTGGAATAACTGCTCTGGCACTTTATCTGAATTTAATGGTACTGAACATGATAGAACACTACAATTGTTCCTCAGTGAGCTGAATGCAGCACAGGTCTGTATTTCTGAGCTTTGACCGCTCTCCTGAACAGCTGACATCTTTCTCCATCCCTGCTCCTCTTTTCCCTCTTGTTGCTCTTTACACCTGCATGCCCATAAAAAGTGGGTGTGTCTTTCTCTTTGGGCAGGTGTGATTTCAGGCATAAGAGCGGAATGCAGCATCTGGGCAGGGCATCTGATCTGACTAAATGTGACACTAATGAAAATGTTTTCATGCTGCGGTGCCAACGCTGTGTTTTAGTCCAACAGCTTGGTTTCCAGAAACTTCCCAGTTACCTCAAATGCACCATATATATAAAATATGAATGAGTGGCTTGTGCTGCGTTCATGTCACATGAGAATGGTGGAAAAGGATGGTGTGGTGACATTTTGAAAGCAGCCATTAAATCAGAGAATTTCCTAAACTAATAAGCGCGTTTCCTCGCCTGCATTCGGCAGCTCGTATTTACGGCGACTCGGTTGCGACATGAACGCAGCATCATAGCACGTCCTGCCACCTGCCCAGGGAGGGCCAATCAAACCCAGATAGATCCATCAGAGTGAGAAGAAGCAGGTTGTTGTGAAACTGCCTTTGTACCGAGCGACTCGTAACACTGGACTGAACTCAGTGTCACACTGCACACACTATAAACTATGACCAGCACTTGTAATGAAGCAATGACACAGCATTCTACTACTACTGTATAAATATGATGAAGAGGATGTTTTTCTGTAATATTATTGAACCTGAAGATGAATTAATAAAAATAATCCTGATTATTCTGTAACTTCTGCTTGGGTCACTCATTTAAATCTAACAGCACTCAGAGTGCTGCACGCTGTCAGCCGAGAGAGAAAACCCCAACAATCTGAGGCCAAGGTGGGAAAGAAGAGCCTCTCTGCACAGGAAGAAACCTCTTCAGCAGAAACGGGATCAGGGAGGCGCAGCAATCTGAGGGGAAAAGGAGAGCGTAAATAGGCTGAACAGGTACAGGTGTTCTGGTTTAGGGTCAATCAGTTGTAGAAAAATTAAAGTTGTGTTTAAGATTGTTGTTATGATGCTCATCAGGGAAACAAACACTTCAGACCCTCTTGGTATTCTTATTCAGACGTCTGAGGAATGGTGATGCTGTTTTCCAGCCATCTGTCTGGTCAGTAGGCAGTGAAGGGTTAACCCTGAAGTTACCCAGATAAGACGAAGTCCTGCTTCATGGTGCTGACCTCAGGGCCCACCTCCACCCCTACCCCCACCTGCCACCTCCTCAGTTAGTCTCACTGCTGACTGAGGAGACTCCACAGAAACAAGGCTGCAGGCCCTGATGGGGTCTCTCCCGGGGTGCTTAAAGCCTGTGCCACTCAGCTTTGTGGAGTACTGCACCATGTTTTTAACATGAGCCTGAGTCTCCAGAGGGTCCCTGTGATGTGGAAGATGTCTTGCATTGTTCCTTTTCCAAAGATGTTGCGACCCAGTGATGTCAAGGACTACAGGTCAGTGGCACTGACGTCCCACGTAATGAAGACCATGGAGCGGTTCGTCCTGGATCAGCTCCGGCCCACGGTCCAGCCATTTCTGGACCCCCTCAAGTTCGCCTATTAGCCCCGCCTGGGAGTTGAGGATGCCATTATCTACCTGCTAAACTGAGTCTGTGTTCACCTGGATAAGCCAGCTAGTACTGTGAGGGTCATGTTTTTTTACTTTTTTTCCCCTGACTGGCAGATCACAGTATGTACACCCGCAGCACTGTGTGTCTGACAGAGTAGTTAGCAACATTGGATCCCCAGAGGGAACTGTCCTCTCTCCCTTCCCCTTCACCCTCTACACCACAGACTTCAGCTACTGCACAGAGACCTGCCATCTTCAGAAGTTTTCTGATGACTCCGCAATAGACGGTGAAGGACTTTGTTGCGTGGTGTGAGTGGAACCATCTAGAGCTCAACTTGACAGACAAAAGAACTGGTGATGGCCCCTGTGTCCATCGGGGGGTCGGTGTGGACACTGTAGAGGACTACATCTATCTAGGAGTGCACACTGACAATAAACTGGACTGGGCGGTCCACAGGTGGATTCCTGTTGGGATGAGATATTTGGGGATTAGATTATGCTCAGATTTAGCTGATATTATATCTATAAATACTGACACATTGTTACAAAAATTAAAAATAAATTTGGAGAAGTGGAGAATACTAAATCTCACATTGTGGGGAAAAAGTAATACAGTTAAGATGCTTGTGGCTCCACAATTTAATTATATATCTAGGATGATACCGATAACCAATAGTAGGAACAACATAATAGGCTAATTAAAGCGTTTTTTTGTGGCACGATAAGAAGCCGAGCAATAAAGCTATGTGCCTTGAGAGATGTTGGGGGGATGGTACTTCCAGACGTAGAACTATATAATTTTGCATTTGAAATAAATAAAATGAGTAGACACTGGAAAACACCAAACTTGGATCTTGGTTGGGTTAGGATTGAAAGGGGTATGCCAGCTCCTTTTGATGTTATTCAGCTCCTTTCACAAAAAGCTAGCGGTACAATACAACAAAACCCAGAACTGTAGCATTCACAGTGGGCATGGACCCGAGCACATAAGATTCTTGGAATCTGTCCTTATAAACAAGACTATTCCTCAGTGTGGAATAACCCGGTAGTACTTAGAGGAGAATCTCCCTGCCTGTGGGCTAAGTGGCTAGAGAAAGGAGTACAGAGGTTAGAGAGTATATTTAGGGAAGGTACATTCATGCCATATAATCTGTTAAAAGAAGCTGTCAATATGACAGATAAAGGGGAATATTGGAAGTATTTACAGCTACTATTGGTCTAAGACTGGTACAGAAAGAGAATATGATCAGGGACTGGTTGTGCCTCCCTAGCAGCTCACAATCGGCATCAGGGTTTTATGAAAAAACTTTTAAGCAAACAAGCTGGACTCTGTGAAAGTTTGAGGCTGATATGGCAGAGAGATCTAAATAGTACACTTAGTAAGAATGTATGGAGTAATATTATTTCAAACATAAGCTGGTCAGTTAGAGACACTATAAGTAAGTTTCTACATTATAAGGTTGAACACCGGTATTATTATACCCCATCAAAGCTGTTTAGGGCAGGTCTACTACTTTTCTTCATGTTTTTTGGGAATGCCCCCTGGTGTTTCCTTTTTGGATGGAGATCACTGTAAATTTGGAAAAATGGACTGGATTATCCATACCTAAATCACCCAGTTGTGTCTGTTGGGAGATAAATCTCTCATACCTGAGGAAGGATCTAGAGAAATTCTTGGATTTGTGGCGGCTGGATGTATCGTAGCTGCAAGACTGATTCTGAGGAACTGGAAAAGTCCCCACAAGCCTCAGACCAAAGAATGGATGAAGCTCATGACAGACACTGCCTCATTTGAACTGTTAATTGATAAGGTAAATAACATCCAGGAGAAAATGAATCAATTATGGTGTTGATTCATGTCATTTATTAAATCATAAGGTAGAGAACTCACTATATGATTTTCTTTTGGAAAGTTTCTTTTTTTTCTCTTTAAAAATATGTTTATGTTTGGGTTTGCTGTTGTATGTTTGAAAATGGAAATGTAATAAAAAAAAATTTTAATGACAAAAATAAAGAATAAACTGAACTGGGCTAAGAACACTGATACCCTATACAGGAAGGGCCAAAGTTGTCTCTATTTTTTGAGATGCCTGAGGTCCTTCAACATCTGCCGGTCTATACTCAGGATCTTCTATGAGTCTGTGATGGCGAGTGCTATCCTCTGCCGTTGCATGCTGGGGCAGCAGGCTGAGGGCGGCAGATGCCAACAGACTTAATAAATTGATCCACAAAGCCAGTGACTCGCTGATGGCAGCTTCAGAGAGGAGGATGCTGTCTAGGCTGCAGACCATTATTGGCAATGGCTCCCACCCACTCAACATAGCAATGAGACCCAGGAGCACATTCAGTGCAAGACTCATCCAACCAAAATGCACCACATTCCTACATGTGGCCATCAAACTCTATAAGTCCTCCCTTAATAAGTGACTCTACAGTCCATCAGTGCAGTTTATTATGTGTACATTTATACAGTATATGCCAGATTTATTTTCTAGATTTATATTTATTATCACAGCCACTGCCTTAATTGTACTCATAAAAATTTACATGTATGTACTTCAAATGTATCTTTTTGGTTTTAATTTTTATTTTAGTGTGTTTTGGTTTTAATTTATTTAAATTATTAGAGTGTTTATTGTTTCTATATGATAAATGGTTGCAGCTGTCACTGAAATTTCCCTCTGGGATCAATAAAGTATTTCTGATTGTGAAAGGTTCGCCAGTGCAGGAATTTCCTTAAACCAGCATAATTTCTGATGGTCAACAGGACTAAAAATACAAATGCTGATAACTCCGAATACTAACATCAATAACAGCACAATGGTGCAAAAGGTCTAACCTACTTTTTTAAATTCTTTTGGAAATCTTTTTATAATAAAGGTTTTTTACATTTCTTTATTTTCTTGAGCTGAAACATGAAATGTGTAATGTGGAAAAGTGCCATTAGCATGTTTTAGCTAATTATTTTACAACCCGTTGCTTCATTTACATTTTTTCCAACATCACGTGTTTATGGATAATTTATACTGAGTCTTTCAGACTTCCATACTGAGTGCTCAGCGGCAGGTAGGAACCAAACAGTAGGAACCTTTTGTTACTGCGCTTGTTGCTCTTCAAAGCGGAACTTTCGGCTCATTTTTCTCTCAAATTTAAGTCTTTCTTTGTGTTTTGAATTTAATAAAATGATAATTATTGTTTAATAATTGAATGTACAGCTTAACGAGTGCCTTGTGTTCAACATGTTTGTTATTTAAATGTAATTAAAGTCGCAAAATGTCGGAGGGAATCTCCCTGCGCATGCGTCCATCAGTCCGTCGCTCGGAAGCTCCTCATCTGCAGCGAGGAGTTCAGGAAGGATAAAAGCGGTGTCCCCGCGGCTGTGGAGGTTATCTGTCCCGCATCTGACCGAGGAGGCTAAAGCACAATATCCACAGAAGAACCGAGGGAACCTCATCGGAGAGCGGGAACGCGGAGCTGACCGGACTAGCTATTGGCAGCAACAGTTCCAACGGGGTCCGTTTTATCTGGCAGGTGAGCTCATTATATAAATAAACCACAGGTAACCGTGTGTTCTGAAGCGGGGTCACACCGGCCAACCAAAGCGGAACACCTGTAAGGTCGTGGTTACAGAATAACATGTGAGCGCCGGAGGAGCTTTAAAAGAGGCGGAGCGCTAAAATCGGAGGCTTTCTGGGCGGAGTCTGGTGTGAGAGCAGCCGCGCTGATTGTTGCCTTGTTTCCCCCCCACAGAGTCCGAGTCATGGCTGCCCAGGTGTCCGAGTCCGACCAGATCAAACAGGTAAGCGATGCTAGCGCGTTTTCACGTCGACTTGCAGAAAAGTGGCTCTGAACCGAGAGGCCGAAAGTCCCGGTTACTGTCCCGCCCAGCGGCCATAGAAACCCTGCACTGAGTTACACACAGCCGGGCAGCACGGAGGCCTGCGAGGGGCAAACCGCGGGACAGCGACAAACAGTAGATGACAATAGAAACGAATAAGAACAGTTCAATAAATTTAAAAACTGGCAGAAAACTGTAGCAGCTGCTCGGGACCAGCACAGGAGCGGAAAAGGAAATAAATAATGCTAATGTAGAAAAAGTCATTAAAAAGAGCTGAAACTTAAATAAAGCAATAAATAAGAGTGAAAATGTATGATTTTAGTTAAAACATTAAAATTAATGAGGATAAAACAGCTGCAAGCACTTATGATTTTAAAAAGCAAGTTTAAAGAAGCTTAAGTGATGTCTTAAAAATTCAGCTTATAAAAATATTGAATTTGTGTAATTTATAAATAAAGTAAAACAAAATAATTCTGTCTGAAAATGATGGGTAAGAAGTGAATGAAACAAAGTTAGTAAAACAGTGAATCCATGGAAAATGCCGGCACCTGGGAAAGAAACAAAATTCCAACAAAATAGTTAAAAAAAAGATTTTGAAACATTATATGAAAGGGTTAATTTATGCCCAAAATACTGTTCTGTGATTATGAATTAATAAATTACTTGAAAGGAAACAGCTGCTTCACTTTGCACAGTTATTTTTTCCTTGTAAATTCACCAGTTTATTTTCAGTTTGATCTTTTATTCAGTCGAGCCAACAACAGGAGCAGATCTCCATCACATATGAATTCATATCATAAATTCTACTAACACTTCTACTTCTGAGCTCTCACGGCCACCTTTAGAGCAGTTTTATAAAATCTTTTTTATTTCTAAAAATGAGAGAGGACTGAGCTCTCAGGTGAGCGCGTCCTGAAACCCGTACGAGGAAATCCCTCCACAGCTCTTCCGCTCTGCCTCTGCTGCAGACGGGAAACTCGGACAGTTTGAGTTTGATTCTCAGATTTTTGTTGAGTTCAGTGTTGAAGCCGTTCTGAGCCGTGTCTATTTCCTGTGTTCAGTTTAAGGAGTTTCTGGGGACGTACAACAAGGTGACAGAGAACTGCTTCATGGACTGTGTCCGAGACTTCACCACAAGAGACGTGAAGCCCGAGGAGGTAAAAATATCACTTCCTGTTTCTGCCGCTGTAAACGGCTGAGTTTTTATGGACCAAACTTTGAGTTTTTCCTCATTTCAGAGACAAAGATGATTTGATGATGGAAATGAGCAGTTAAAGTGAAACGGGTCACATCCTCACAGCTGTTTCTCCTTTGTTTCAGTCGAGCTGCTCCGAGTCGTGCCTGCAGAAGTATCTGAAGATGACTCAGAGGATCTCCATGCGTTTCCAGGAGTATCACATCCAGCAGAACGAGGCTCTGGCAGCTAAAGCTGGGCTGCTGGGACAGCCGCGCTGAGCCGGGCCGAGACCCTGAGACGGTTCCGGTCCAGCAGATCCTCTGACTCTGTGAAAACGGACTCTGAAACTGCAGATGACATTTTGTTGTCTGATCTGAAGCTCCGCCCGTTCACCATGGAGCCTCACCCTCTGTCTGCAGGGTAAAGGAAGCAGTCAGGTGTCTGTGTCGAAGCATCATGGGAAACGTAGTTTACAACAGCAGATTCTTTGTTAAACAGCGGAATGATCCTTTAATGTGCATATTTCTAGCTGACCTTTCTTGTGTCTGGAAATAAAAAAATCTGACATCAGGAATGTGTGGAAGTTTTCATCCTGCTGTTAGGAAGTACTTTTACTCCGTACTGCTGTACACTCGCGCTGCTGGTTCACAGGTGGATATTCTTCCTTCTCTGTGTTTCTGATAAACATTTAAAAGGCTTGCAGCGCTTCAGGCTTGAAAGTTACTGATTAATCTGCTTTTTGTGTTGAATGGTTTCTGCCTTGCACCTACCTACAGCTTATCCTACCATATTCTCAGTAAAGAGTCACTCATGATGCACAAAGATAAGCACAGTAGGCAGAAGTTAAGTACACCACAGCTGACTGAGCGACGTGATGAAACTGAAGAAACCAGTTCAGTACAAACATGAGGAAAACCTACTTTTCCCTGTGCAGCACAGTCATACGTGTTGTGCCCGTAAATAAAGTGAGATAATGATGATCCATCATGGGCGTGATTCTGCAGTAAAGGCGCTCCTGGCTCCTCTCTCGAAACGCACTGGAGCTGAAACTTGTACCTGCTGCACTTTGTAACGCTAACCTCGCTGTGCTGCGGGCGACGCAGCGACGTGTCTAATTGGCTGAGACCAGATTCCTTTCGTGTCTGCGTCCAATCAGCGTCAGCGTGTTATGTGGTTGGTGGGGTTTTGGCCCCGCCCCCGTCTGGATCTGGGACTGACAGTGAGGAAGAGGAGAGAGAGGACTTCGTATGTCCGAGCAGCAAGCAACAAGTCTGCCTCAGATCCGGAGAAACACCGATTAAAGTACCGGAACCGAGCGGTGGACAGGCAGCGGAGTGCCGCGGTGACACAGCAGCTTCCCGCTGGATCGAGCCGAAAGCGGAGGTCGGGCTGAAGCAGGTGAGGCGTTTCCGTCCGCCCTCCGGGGCTTTGTTATCAACAGGTGCCGCTAGCAGTTAGCTGCTAACATTAGCCAGGCATAAAGTGTGTTTTCGTGAGCGGGGCGGCTCTCAGGAGGCTGGACCGGCCCGGGGCTCCGTGTTTTCGCCGCACACGGAGACGGTCAGCTCCGAGGTCCGCGGCTTGGGAGGCAGAAGCAGAAAACTCGCAGTGAGAGCTAAAGTTAGATAGCTGTCAGTGAGACAGTCCGGACTGAGATCAGACTACCTGCAGCTCACCTGTTACAGGTGCTCCATCCCAGAGCACTCAGCTCCGTTCAAACCCTCATTTTAATAAGTACTTTAAAATTCAACTGCTTTAAAACTTTATTAAACTACAGGAAACTTTATTTACATTGTGAGCTGTTGTTTCCTCATACCTATAAATAAAGTTGACCCCCCCCCCGCGCCGCTCCCTGAGGACTGTGAGAGGAAACGTGGCTCTGACTGTTATCGGTGTGACAGGTTACAGAGGCCTGCCGCGGGACGCCGAGCAGCGCGAATTTAAACCTTCACACAGGACTAACCCACAGCCCGGCCGGCCTGAAACCCTCAACTGCTCTGTGTAGAGATCAGCCCGGCTAAATTTGTGGGGTTTTCTCATAATATAATTTTTTGTTTTCTGATAATTTTTTTTTCCATGAAATTAATTATCTAATTATTTCCTGTAAATTTTCGGTTCTTTTGTCTCCTTTGTGGGGTTTTCTCTTAAATATTTTGAGGGTTCTTTCTCATGAATGTTGGAGTTCATTTTTGGTCAAAGATGTTACTGTCACTCCCAGTAGCCTGTTGGCCTTCAGGTTGAGCCGCTGTATTACAGTTTATTATTATATGCAAGTAACTGTCTGCGTGATTGTGGCCATGGAAGTGGAACGAGTAGTGGTGCTTCAGCAGAGAGAACTTGTTTACCTGTTGCCTTACCTTCCAGTCAGATATCTGTGGGAGGGACAGGCGGTTGCATCAGAGCCAAGCTTGCACATTTTAAAATTAATTTATTTTATTATGTAGTCAGTTTCTGACTGGTCAGAAACATGTACGTGCAGTTCATTTTGCAGGGCTCTGGCAGTGCTCCTCCGGTCCCTTTGCACACTTTGGAGCAGATGCTGGTCCTGCTGCTGGGTTCCTGTCCTGCTCTCCTCATGTGACGTCTCCTCCACATTCCTGAGACTTTGCTGGCAGAGTGGTTTCTTCTTCCTAACTGGGCAGACTGATGTCTCTGAAGTTTGACTTTGTGTGATTTTCATTATTTTATACTGAGAGGCAGCAGTCGGGAGCTGAGCTGGCTGTGCAGTGGTGCGTATCAGACAGTTAGCGGGATGTCAGCTGGTTTTAAAGCTGATGTAGCGTTTATGTGGATTTTTTTTGATACCTGTAACTGTGCATCAACAGTGCTCTCCACCACCATCATTATCACAGCACCAAATGAGGGTGAGTGTGTTCATCCCTGTGGTGGCAAGTTAATGATCAACTCAGTGAGACACTTAAAGCTATGCTTTCCTTTAATTTGTCACCTCTCAGTCTGAGCTGTTGACTGCTCTCTGGGACAGTCCATCTCCTAGGCGGTAAATATTTGAGCTGATGACATAAAGTCTGCTTAACATCAGGACCTTAATAGCGTCACACGGTGTGTTTTGGCTCAGTGAAGTCACCGTGGTCAGCAGCTGAGTGGGTCTGATGATAATGCTTTGCTGCATCTGCAGTTTTCCTCCACACTGGCACAGTTCAGCTGAATGTTTGTGGAAAATGGCCTCTCTGCTGTAAGAGTTTGCCGTCAGCCTGCTTCAGGGCAGCCGTCCATCACATCCAGCACTTCAGATTCAGGTTTCCAAATGCTATGCTCCCTACGGAGGGGTGGTCCTGCAGTCTGACTGCAGGTCTCTGTCATCCTGCTCCTCCCTCAGATGGTGTTTTACTGTAATTTCTGCTGCGTTTCTGTGGTTTTCTTCGCTCTCGTCTCCCTGGCTGCTCTCCTCTTTCCAGCCTCTGTTACCTCAGTACCGAATATTTTACAAACCCAGCAGCTCATTACTGCCAGCAGATCAGGCCACTGAATCCAAAGCTAAATTAATAGAATAAATGAGGGCTGAGGAGATCCGGAGCTTTTTCTCAGAACTTACAGCCAAAAGTTTCTGAAGAGGAAAAACTTGGAAAAATAGTGTTTGTCCTATTTACTTCATTTTATTTCAGTAAAGGAACCACTGTGCTTTACTTTCACATGTTCAGACCTCCAGGAGGCGTTCATAAAGTTGTTTTTTGTTGTAAATTCTTTTCTTGTTTTTGTAGTAAATTTGAGATTTTTTTTCATGACTTTAAACTCAGAAGCTCTTTCGTATATTTTCTTTCTAAGTTTGAGCCATAGGTTTATTTTTTAATTCTGAACCACTTCTCACCAAACTCATCTTTGTTTCTTCTCCCTGCCAACATTAGCGTTACGTGCGTGCGTGCGTGCGTGCGTGCGTGCGTGCGTGTGTGCGTGCGTGCGTGTGTGTGCGTGCGTGCGTGCGTGTGTGCGTGCGTGTGTGTGCGTGCGTGCGTGCGTGTGTGTGTGGGTGTGTGTGTGTGCGTGCGTGTGTGCGTGTGTGTGTGTGTGTGTGCGTGCGTGCGTGCGTGTGTGTGTGTGTGTGCGTGCGTGCGTGCGTGTGTGTGTGTGTGTGTGCGTGCGTGCGTGTGTGTGTGTGTGTGTGTGTGTGCGTGCGTGTGTGTGTGTGCACGCTGTGGACTGAAATTGTCTGTCTGTGTTTTGTTTACCCGTCAGCTGATGTAGTTTTGCTTTTGCAGCAGAGGAAGAGAGCGATCCAGGCGTTAAGCAGGTTGGATGTTGGTGCACATCAGTTGAATTTCAGAGGTCAGAGGGAGGCAGTATGAAGAGGTCACGCTGCTAAAGCTCACTTTACCGTCCATGCAGAGAGCTGGTGAAGCGGCGAGTTGAGGACTGGGCCGAGGGCGTCAGGCCAAAGAAAGACAGACGTCCTCTGTTCTCAGGAATGCTCGCTCGCTCTCTGGCTCTCTGACCTGATTTGGGGGGGGGGCTGGAGTAGTTGCCAAATCAGGGTGAAGCCCATAGCGGGGCTGACTGGTCAGTACTGTCTGATACAATATTGGCTGTGGTCGGTCCGTTTCAGTCCTCAGTCAGTGGGACCTGAGGTTAGAGAGCTGCTAGACTCCAGCACTGGAATTTAAAATACCGTAAAAATATTAATGCATTCATCAGTGTATGTTGGAGGCCTTTGGGGGACTGTGACTACATATGAAAGGAAGAGTGGCTGCTGCTTATAATTTAGGTAGTGAGTCCAAACAGTCATCTGTGCATTTATTTAACCCAAACCCTGCAGCTTTTATTGCTGGAGTAACGTCAAAATGGGGGTAACTGATGGTCCCCCAGGTGTGTTACTCCCAGGTATATATGCTGATTTGATAGTTTATCTATGTGCAGACCAGCACCATTTAATTTACTAGATGGTCTCCTTGCTCTTATTTTGAAAGTTCAGTTGCTCTTAACAGCAAGCTCCAGCCCTTCCTGTCTCATATTTGCTTCCTCACAAACTGGGCCGGGTTGCTTTTGTGCAGTCCTCGTTCAGCATCTTTCTCGTCTCGTGCTCAGATGCAGTGGGCTTCTAAAAACATAAAGACCCACCCAAACTTAATTTAAGGCACTTTAATGGGGTCTTTTATTTTTAAATTAGTCTAAATGCCTGTTCCCATGCTGATCTGCTCTGAGACTGTCCTCCTTCAGATGAACTCCATCTCCATGTTGTTCTGTAGTTGGTACTCCTGGTTCTGCTCAGTGTAATGTCTCATGAACTAGTTCTCTACCTGCTGTAGCTTCAGGCTCTAGTGGAGGATCTCTAGAGCTGAACCAGGATGACCATCACCAGCTGCAGCCCAACGCAGAGGCGGAGGAGTTCATCCGCAGGATGAGCTCCTTCCTGGGGAAGCAGCAGCAGACTGAGCAGTGAGCCAGCCGGGAGGGAGAAACGCGGCAGAGGAAGGGCCGGGCAGCAGCTGAACTTTCAAAATAAGACCAAGGAGGTTTCCCTCTAGGAAACTACCTCAGATTTTGTCAGAGGATTAAAAGAAGTTTTGGTCTGTGTGGGACGTACTGAGTGAAGTTAGAGCAGCAGGACTGCAGACTGTGGTGTTTCTGAGTGGAGGGAGTGGAATCGGTCATATTTAACATGTTTAGGTAAATCCAGCAGTGCCTCATTTACTCGGATGAAACGTTCTAATTTTGAGAAGTTTAAACATGTTTTCTGGACGCGTACAGAAAATTATTTCAGTCTCTCCAGTTTCCTTAGAGAAATGTTCAGAGCTGTGTCTGTATCCTCCCTCCTCTCCCCGTTTTCCTGTCTGGTACAGGGTGGTACAGCCACCTCTGTGTGTGTGTGTGTGTGTGTGTGTGTGTGTGTGTGTGTGTGTGAGAGAGAGAGATCTGGCTTTAGTCTCTGTGTGTAACATAATGGGTAATTCTTTCACATTAAAGTCATGAAGTTATGAGAGAATTTGCAGCCTGATCTCATCTTCCTTGCAAATGTAGGGCCCATAAAGCATCCCAGTGTCCTGCCTGATAGAAAATACTAATTTCATGTGTTATTGCAGCACATTTTGCACCTAAATGTATAAAACATGTAGATGTGATATAAAAATGTCCCTGACATGCGATTTATACCCAAAGCCCATAGTACTGGAAACAATTTGAGCCTATTTGAGTTTTAAATCTAATACCCTGATTCGTTTCTGTAAACATGGTTATTATAGACTATTGCCCATACTAGGCTCTCACACTCTTTTTTTACTCATTTAAATTACATATTTAATCATCATTATGGTAACTTATCAGCACAGATGACATTTATTGGGCCATATTTCGAATGGAATGTTTTCCAGATAATTTTTTTTTAAACCAGGTTGTTACCTGTCAGCCACCAAGGCAGGTGCTGTTTACGCTGAGTAGGCTGGAAGTTAATGAAAGATGAGTTTATGGTGAAACCATAATCAGTATGATTACTGATGGATTTTAAGCTGTTATTTACTATGATTATTCAGTAATTTAAAGGCAAACAGCGTGGATTTTCTTGACCTTTTAAAGCATCCTCTTGCCGGGCATTTGAGGTTTGAGCAAAAAAAAGAGGTGAAGGGTGATCTGTTAGAGAAACTCAGTCTCACAGCAGTTTGTGAAATAGTCCTGACATTTTAATCTAATAGTTTGTTTCTGGACAAAAATGTTGAGGTGTTTTATGTTCATGTACGCACACGGGACAGTTTTTTTTCCTATTTACTTGAAATGTGTTGTTTTAATGGTGTAAGAATTATCCCAGAAAGATGGCTGAGTTCAGGATTTGTATAAGAGAGGAGAGTCTGTGTAGGTGCTCAGTCATCCAGGTGATGGTAGTCCTCAGTGCCTTGGAGGAGAGGCGATACAGCTTCACGATCTAGAACAGAAGTCCAGTGGCCTTTAGCTCAAACTCTTAGGACTAGAAGACCAATAAAATGAGTGCAAAGGGCTATTTCTCCCTGTTGATGTTGTTTTGATAACCACTGGAAGCTAAATTCTGAATAATCTCCCTGCTGTAGTTCGAAGGAGTAAAAACTGAATCAGCCTTTTGTTGAAGACTTTTATTGCCTCAGTAAGGCTCATTCATCCACACTGCAGTGGCGGATGGTGGCATGTGATGGGGTGGGTCTCCGTGTTGGGTTAGAACATGTCCTTTCTTAGCAGGTAGAGGCTGATTTCCTCAAGCTGCTGATCTGAGGGCAGCGATCCAGCGGGAAACAGCTGCAGGCCCTCAGCAGCCTCCATACAGGCTTTTCCAGCCAAACTGGGTTTCAACACCAAACTCCGCCTCACCCCCCGCAACCAAAACACTCAGCAGGAGGGCCTGGATCACTGCTGTCTGTTCCTCCCACCTCACCCCCGCAGAATCAGCTGCTTTTCTTTATGCATTACCTTTAGTGTGTTTAATGAAGCTATGCAAAAGTTCATCTTCATGCTATGAATGTTTTCTGGGGTGGGTTAAACTTTGGGCCTTTTTAGTCTCTGGAGCTTGAAAAAGGCGACTGGACTTCTTTTTGTTTCTTGAAGACGTTTCACCTCTCATCCGAAAGGCTTCTTCAGTTCTCAACCAAATGGTGGAGAGACCCAGAGAGAGGTGAAACGTCTTCAAGAAACAAAAGTCCAGTCGCCTTTTTCAAGCTCCAAAGACTACTATGACCTGGATGACTGAGAATCTACACAGACATTTGGGCCTTTTTATTTTTCCAGTATTTTTGAGCCTTCATAAGCACAGCAACTGCATTCAGATTAGTTTTACAGCCACTCGGAGTCACAGTCCAGACTAAATCTGTTTTCTGTGAGCATCAGTGTGATGATCAGTTCTGAATGAACTGCAGCAGTTTGTCTGTGATGCAGAGGAGCAGGAACCAGCATCCCGGGATGGTTGATCTGTTTCTGATAATTCACTGGAGGAAACCTCAAAGTGCATTCTTGGAAAAATTTTCAAATCACTATGTGGGATTGGTGGCTGCTCAGGACATGTGAGGCCTTCTGTTTTAAAGTATTGTAGCAAAGAAAAGTCAGCTGATTTGGGGGGGGGGGGGGGGGGGCTTTTTCACTGATTCAGAATGACTCAGATTTTAAAGAGTTTATTCACTCAGTGTTGGCACACAGTGCAGAAGCCCTCTGATTTGTTTCTCTGTTGTTTTCTGTAAATGTGGAAAATGTGTGTTAAAGCACTGAAATTCACTGCTTTAAAAAGAGCTTGATGATTTCACCGTTAAAGCTTATAAATCTGACTGACAGGTGCAAAAACACCTGTCAGCCACTGCGGGGGGAGCCAAACACAGTACAACAATAAAAACACACCTCTGAACAAACCTGTGCACCAAAGCTACAGCGATCAGGGTTCCTGCAGATCCTCAGAGGCCTGAACTGTTTAATATAGTAATTCATTAATATAAAATGGGGTCTTTATTGGTATGTAAATGTCTTAACCCTTCCAAGTTCCTACAAATGCTGAGACCTGAGGTTTTCTGACTCATTTTTATGGCACTATGACTGAAATTCAGCTCATCCCAGTAAATGAATAATCTGTAATCCTCACAGGTGTTTCTACCTGGAGACAGAATCATTTGGGACACCAAGTTTGGAAGATTGAAGTGGAGTGTTTCAGAACTTTATTAATGCTAACAAGACAGATGCTGACTTAAAACAGCTGCAATCAAATGTGCTGAAAGCAGAAGCTGCAGCGTGTTAAAGGCTGAGTCCACAGTCAAATTTAATTTTAAACTAAGGACACATTGATTCCTTATTTTTGGTTTTATGACATTAAAACATTCCATTTATTCTGCTGATAGAAAACTGTGCCACTGTAAACTGATATGAACCTCTGCTTATACAATAGTAGTAGTAATAATAACAATAATGATACAAATGATGCACATTTTTGTTAATGCTTCTCAGGAATAGGATACAACAGGACTGAGACTAGAGGATTTTTAGGCTTTGTTTGCACATTTCACCTCCATCTGTATTTTGTTTCTTGGGCATGTTTTTGTGTTTGAGTGTGTTTAATAATGTGTTTATCAGTGTGTACCTGCAGATGGACATTAGCTGGTAGTTAATACAAAGCATCTGTTTCCTTATCAGATCCGTGTTTCTGTGCACAGACGAATGAAATCTAAAACTCAGAAAGTGTGGATTCATATTTAAAATGTATAAAACAGAAACAAACGGAGGATTTAAATTCCAGCTTTAAAGCACTGTTTGTGTTTTTGGGACACACTCCCTTCCCCCATCCCAGGAATTTTGTTCCCAGGCTGCCTGGCATTCCTCACTGCTGCATCATGGGATGTGTGTGTATACACTCCTGCATATCACAGATAACATATCAAACATGTTGTTATTGTGTTACTAAGATAAGGCGTCCATCCATCTCCCCTTGTTTATTTTTACCTTCTCTCGCTCTCTTTTTGATTTCTTTGTTACCTCGCTCGCCCTCTTCTGTACCTCCCCGTTTCTTAACCCATGGCAGAGCACCGGGACCACCCTGGTGGAGACAAAGCTGTTGTTGTCATGGTTTTGTGTGGCGAGTGGGCGGTGGTCATGATGTTGTTGCCTTTGAACTAATGACCGTGCTTCATCTCCTGCTCAGGCTCCTCGGGATCGTGTGAATCCACCCTTTAGTCAGACCTCAGCTTTGACACTTGCTCCTGGTGAGTGTTGGACTCCACCCGGCTGCCCTTTATCATCAGTTCTACTCATAACTGTTATGGACAGAACTTCCACTCTTTACAGTTTGTACCCTCAGCTGTGGGTGAGGGTCGTGCCCAAAAGAAGACGGATACGAGCCTTAGAAATAGGATGAGGAGCTTAGAGGAGAAACACTAAAAGGAGCCAGCTGAGGTGGTTCAGAGCTGAGGTTGTGTCCAGCCTGGAGGGAGGTCGTGGTTTCAGACCCAGAACACTCTGGAAGGGTTATAATTTGCGACTGGCTCTGGAACTGCTGGGTGTCCCCCTAGAGGAGCAGAGGAGGAAGGTCTTCCCCTGCGATAAGCTGCAAATAAACAGTAGAAAATGCTGTTGTATCGCTGTTTGTTTTCCAGGCTCGGGATTTGTGCATTTTTCTTTGAGTAAAGCATTAGTTTGCCTGCCTCATATCTTTGTAACTAGCAGCAGTGATCACACTTCAGTTCACCTCATAGTTACTGAGATTAAACCACTGTTGAGGTGAAACAGGTGTCACATCACTGTGAATACTTCCTCGTTTAAATGATACTGCTGTGCTTCATCAGCTCCGTTGTGACGACAAAGCTACTTTACCAGGTTAGTTTGACATCGTCTTAAATGTGTCTGATTTCCTCTAAATGTTGCTGCAGGCTGACGGCAGGCGCCCTCGCTGTCTTTCTGCAGATAGCTGCAGCGTGCAGGTCCACAGTCTTCTTATGTGAACCACTGCTGGAATAAAGGTGTGATGCAGAATGAGACAGGTGATGTTATGTGTTTGCTTCCTGCGCAGGTGACGGTGTCATGGCTGCCCACTTCACTGAGTTACCCTCCTAAACTTCCCACAACATAAACACTGTAGAATCTGCACGTCTGAGCAATCGAATCAAACACAGCACAGGGCGTGTGCGTGTGCGCGTGCGAGGGATGACAACCTCCCATCTGAACGGCCATGTTGCTGGAGAGGGAGGAGGAGATGAAGAGCTGAGGGGAGGACAGCAGCACCGGGAAATGGCCGTCGACTGTCCAGGAGAGCTGGGGAGCCGAACGCTGCCTGTGCGGCGCTCAGCACAGCTGGAGAGGATACGACAGCATCAGGTAGTAACACACAACAAAGACAAACTGCATTAGTGTGATACTGTGTGCCTCCTGGGGCTGCTTCTGCTGATAAATTTGGCCCAGCAGACATACATTCATTAAAATAAAAATATAATATAAAATGAGGTCTTTATTGGTATGTAAACATCTTAATCATCAAACATCAGATCCTACAGATGCTGAGACCTGAGGTGTGAAGTTTTCTGACCGTCACTGAAAATCAACGCACATGGTGACCAAGGGGCCCGTCCCAAAAATCAAATAAAAATGATTTATTCTTCGGCACTGTCGGAGGTCGTTTTGATGACGTTTTGAAATTAATGTAAAATGCTGCTCTCATCATCCTGGGTTGCCTAGCAACATCTGCTGTTTATGCACATTTCGATATGAAGGCTGAGCCAGATGGAGCTGATAGATGAAAATACAGGGGGACTGTAGTTGGATAAAGATGAGTAATTACTGCAGAGCTTAACAGGTCACAGATGGGATGTTGAGCAGGTCGTGTGATGGAGTGTGTGGAGACCCGGGTGGATTGCGCGCTGTGCAGAGCAGAACTGAGCAGAGAGTCCAGAGTGTAATAAAATAAAGAGAAATCCAGAGCAGCTGACTCAGGCGGGCTTCAGGCTTGAGGAGGTGAAGCTGCAGACTGAGGAGCAGCAGTGTGGACGTGGATAGTGAGAGGCTGGTGGAGTGCAGACATGTGATAAACAGTCACTGCTGTACTTTTAGTTTCCTATTTTGTTGCAGCCACTCTGTTTATATACGTTCTTTAATTTACTGTAAGTAACATCAGCCACAATGTTCTTCTACAGTATGTTGTTTGTTGTGTCCTTTATCAGATCATTTTAAGCTTATGATCTGAAATGAAATAATCTAAATCATTTGGAGGACTAATAAAGCTCCTAATGATTCTCTCAAATCTTACTTATAATTAGAAAAATTAGATGAAAATTAAAAACTGAACTATTCCAAGAAATCACTGCCGTCACTGCTGCTATTGCAGGATGTGGTCAAAAAGACGCCCCCAGCAGATAAAGGGTTAACTTTGTAACGGATGTCTGCATGACTGCATTGTGTTGTTTTTGTGTTGGATTATATATTCTGAACGTTTAGCAAATATTAGAACTGAAAAAACAACATTTTTAACCAGTGAAAACTAAACTGAAACAAACATTCTGGCAGCTGGAAGTGAACTGAAAGCAAAACGTCTACATTAAATAAAATGGTGAAAAATAACAAACGAACCTCTTACTGTATTAACGCTTGCATGCAGTCCTCTTAAAAGAACCAAGAACCAGCTCATTCTTTCTGTAGTGACTTTAGTGTATTTAATGAAGCCAAGCATAAGTTTACCTTCATACTAAGAATATTTTCAGGCTTACGGGACCTCGAACAGGGACAAATCTGCTGCTTTTAAATTTTTTCCATCATTTTTGAGTGCTCGGACCTTCATAGGTCCAGAGGAACAGAAACCAGCATTGGTGCTCTGGAAGTTTCATTCATGGGAGAAAACGTCACAAACTTTGAAGGCTCACATCAGCATGTGGGACAGCACAGAACAGGTTGGGGCCAAAACAAAAATTAGACTTCGTCTTTAGATCGTGCCTCTTAGAGTGGGTGTAAAGTTGATTTGTGTTGTCACATTTAATATGGATATCTCATGGACCTGTGAGGGTATGAGGGCTCAAACATGCTGGAAAGATGATTAATAAAATGCACTAAATTTGGACCTCCCCTCTGTGTATGTGAAGGACCTGTAAAATATTGTGTAAAGGAAAACATCCTGCATGCTTTCATTAAATGTGCTAAAATTATTGTCCAGCTGATTCTGATGGTGCCGGATGGGAGGAACCAACTTTGTATATATATCAGAGCTCAGCATGCACAGGTCTGCGGAATGATGAGCTGTTTATGGGGTCTGTTCATGGAGATGCATGAGTGGATGGATTATGAAGGTCCTAATCTCTCATCTCCTGTCTGCGTTTGTGTGTCAGGAGGACCTTCGGCGTCGTAGAGAAGAGGAGGGTCGGCAGCTGGATCTGAACGCCTCGCTCAGACTCAGGACCCTCTCCCAGAATCCCTACAGTGGGATCGACAACCCCACATTCCTGCAGGACACACCGCAGCTGCCGGCGCTTGGCAGTCAGCACACACACCCACTGCTGGGTAAAAACACACACACACAGAGCAGTTATTACTGTGCAGAGTGAGGGACAAAAGGGTAAAGAGATGGAAGCTAAGGAACTGTTGATAGGCTTGAAAAAGGAGGATGGAGAGGAGGAAAACAGGAGAGTAAAGTGAAAAGGAATGTCAGGAAGACATCGCCAGTCAGGGAGGGAATTCCTCAGGGAGGGAGTGAAGCACATGAGAGCCTCTTGAGGGCGACTTAATTAAGACTTTGTTTGTTGTGCGGTAGTGTTGACACACACAGGAGCACACACTGCACTTTGGTAGGAAATGAGAAACATGACTGTGCTCGCTGCCTCCTTCCATCATCCTCTGTTCATCTGAAATCAGAGTCCTTCCTCCACGGATCGGGCACTTCTGTTGGTGAAACTCAGCAGTGGTGGTTTCTCAGATGTGAACATGTGTGCTTTGCTCTTGCAGAGTTGGAGGAACTCCTGCTGTCGCTGAAGCAGGTCCGGGGCTGCCTGTCGGACCAGCAGAGTCAGAATGACATCGAGTTGGTCCTCGCTCTGTTAAACAAGGTAATATAAAGAGAATTAGACAAAGACAGCCTCAGGTTGGTGTGTAATTGTGGCTTCTTTTGTAAGACTTTGTGGCCTCTGAGGTAGAAGAGTCATCACTGCTGTCTGAGCTGCAGCTTTATGACCACAGGGGCCTCCTGAGGTTTCAGGGCTGCAACTGAAGCTTCCTTACTTTTTGTTCCTGGGGAAGAGTTTTAGGTCTCTGATGTGTTAACAGTCTGTGTGAAGGTTGCACTGCTGAATGACTATCAAACACAGAAAGTGGGATGTCACACATGGTGTGATCAGGAAGACTCGTCCTGTCCATCCATCTTACAGCTGCTCTCAGGTGAAGGTGGAGTTGTGCTCATTTTGCATTGAACTCCATGTGTGTGTATTTTTCTGAATTCTTTGACAGCTGGAGTTGTCTGTTCATTCAGTCTCATCAGAGTCCAGACATCACGCACATTTTACTTCACTGGATGTTGATGAGTTTCTTCTAATTGGTTTTTAATGCATGTACAGTACCACTCAAAAGTTTGGACATACTTGGTAAGTGTGTCCAAACCTTTGACTGGTACTGTATGTGGCAGTAAACAAACCAAGCATTTAAAAAAAAAAAAAAGTAAAATTCAGTAAACTGCAGGTTTCAGTGAATGAGGACAGGAGCATGAAAAGGTGCATTCTCGTCATTTTATTTGACACTGTGGCTGTGGACCGTGACTGCGTCCCGCAGGGTCAGTCGGTCAGTGCGGGCAGAACATCCTGAAGCATTTCAAAGGGATCACTCAGCAGAAACAAAGCAGATTTAGTCTTTAGATTGTGACACCTGGAGTGGGTCTGTATAAAACTTAGTTGGTTTCTGTCAGAGCTTAAATGTGTTTCATTTGTATGTCTTGAATTTATGAGGGATAAAAATTCTGAAAAATAATTAAAAAGAGACAAATTTGGAGTCACCCTTATGGACTTTGAGGTCCGCTAACTCTGAATATATTCAGTGTATGAATGTTAAATTTTGCATGCCTTCATTAGACATACTGAAGTTGTAGAATAAAAATCTCTTTAACGCGCTCTCAAACAGCTGCTCAGAGCTGCCTTTCAGGTGATTGTGTACAGCTGATGTCAGTTCATGTTCCTGCTGTTTTAAATGGTCACTGCGCAGCTTATGTTATGAAACCAACACTGTGTGTGAATGTGCAGCATCTCTATGCAGGTCTGCAGGTATTACTGTTAGACCACAGAAACAAACTGCAGTCTGGCATGAAACACGGGAGAAGTGGAGTTTTTTAAAATCTGCTCAGAAGTTGAAGTTTAAGCTTTGTCACAAAGCTCTGTGGAGTCATGTGGCTGTATTCTGCATCAGCCAATCAAACACACGAATGAGCGCATTCCTGCGATGGCTTGGGAGTTACAAAGTCGACCCCCCTGAGTCGTATTTCACAGTCTCACTGGTGCCTGAAGCGATACGCCCACATCAGGGAGGCACTGGTCTGATTTCCAGCCCGAGTGGTTTTCACACAGCTTCACACCGGCTGTAACATGCAGGACTGCTGCTGAAGTTCACTTTCTGCCAGACTGGATTACTGCATCACTGTTTCTGCAGGACTTCTATAAACACATCAGCTTATTCAGAGCTCTTAAACGAATAGCAGATCATTGGAATTTTAGCAGAGCTTCCAGAGTCCTCCAGAACAGATTTTAAAATACAGTCTCGTCCCACCTCACACTCTCTCTGCTCCTCCTCTGCCAGACTGTTAATTATCTCTTACCCCTCACAGAGAAAATTAGTGATGCAACTCATTTATGATCCCAAACTTTGACCTCAGAATATTACAGAAGCAAACTGAACTGATAATTTGAGGAAACTCTTAAAGACATAAGTCTGGCATTTGACTCTCATTTTCACCCAGTGATGGTGGCTGAATGGAGTGAGACATTTGTTTGTCACAGCATCACTGTGTAACTAACCAGCAGTGTTTAATGGTCAGGTAGAAACAGCAGGGGCACATTTCCTCCTCTAACATCATATCAGCCTTCTAAGGCTTCACTTATCACTTACTTTCCTTTCTCCATTTCTCTGCCTCTCTAATCACTTTGTCTCTGCTTCACAGGTTTTTATGTCTAAATCTTTCTTATTATCCCTTAAGTGACCGCCAGCATGAAGAAAAGTTACCATAGACCACACCAGGACTGATTCAGCATCTGTCATTCTCTTTTTACTTCTTTTTCTTCAGGCTTGTAGCTTTTCTGTCTTGCTCAGTTTGTTTTTACCTACCTGTAAAATGACTCACCTGTCTTTCACTCTTCATGTCATCCTCACACACAAACACCTGCTGACAGGAAGAGATAAACGAGCATCTCTGTAAATACACATTAAAAAGTGTTGGTTACAAAATTATAGTGCGACAGATTAAATGCAGTGTTTAATCTAATTAATGGAAGAATGAGCTAAAAATGATCTCGACTGTTGAGAGCTTTTGATTACTGAGGTCTTCATCCATCAGCTCAACCCTGTTTACACTGAGTCTGAGCTCTGGACTCCAGGTTCAGTTTACTGGACCTTACTCATCTCCGCATTTTTATTTCATTGGAATAAAAAGGAAAAAATTAGAATCAAATGCTTAATGCTTTTGTGATATTAAACTTTGTTTTTATGAGCATTTAAAACCAGTTTGAAACTCAACAGTGAATGAATAAGTGGGATTTAGTCAGCATAGAGGAGTATTTCTCCTCCGGTGCCCTCACTCGGAATTGGTGAGCTTTGTTTTTCTCTCTGTAGTCGGACTTCCAGTCAGCGCTGAAGATCCACAATGCTGTGGCCGGCAGCATGCACCGACCATCTCCACCATACCCCCACACGCAGCAGGCACTTCCACTCGCCATGGAGGTAACAGCTTTATTTCATTTCAGTTTCAGTAATGATTACTGCCTTTTATTTTGGTTGTTATGTATGTTTTTTTTTTCTAAATGACAACAAAAACTAAATAAAAAAAAAAAAGAGTTTATAATAATCAGGTCCATTTTTGTTTCTTATCTTTCTCCTTGCAGTAAAATAAACTGAGTCACTGGCTGGTTTTGTTTTCCAGCCAAATTTGTGGACATTTGTAACACCAAAATCTATTTTCATCAACATCGTTCATCATAATTTGTTTATTTTTGTTTATTTGGAGTCGCACAGATGCACAGTGTGATTCTAGGTTTTCTCACATGAATACAGAACAAACACGACGTGGGAGGTGAAAGAAAGGAACCTGATAAATTCCTGCTATTAATGATTAAAACTCAGACACTGAAACTAATAAAAACTAAAATGAAACATTTTCAGACAGTAAAAACTGAGCGAAATGTGTTTGTTAGATTGTGGTCATCAGAAGTCCAACAACACACATTTAAACAGACACAAAACGACAGGTCAGTGAGTGTAATTATGATGTTTGACACAGAGCCTCTCTGTTCAGCATCAATTAGAGCTGAAACATGCTGATTACACACACACACACACACACACACACACACACACACACAGTCTGAGCTCTAAATCAGACACTGAAAGTTTGGATTTCCTGCAGATGACTCTGTGTCGTGAGCGTGCGTTAAAGCGAGGCTAACGTCCATAATGCTGTGCAGTTTTTTTGGCTCGCACTCAGAGCTCCTCAGGCTTCGTTTCAGAGGCAACTCATTAAAAGCAGCACATTATTTCTGCTCCATGTTGGCATCTCCGCCCCCTGCCCTGCATTTGGCTTCCAAAATAAAAAAGGAAAAGAAGAGCTGGAGTTCATGCTGTCCTCACACAAACGTGCTGCTTTGTTGTCGGTAATGAAGCAGAAACGGGAATCGAGAAAAAAGAAACTGCTTCAGCCGGGCAGGAGGATGGTTTCAGTGCAGCCCAGAACTTTTCTTCTAGCTTAGACCAGGTGAAGCTCCTCTGGTTTGGGGATCTGCCTTCTTTTTAATATAATAGAGCTAAATAGGAATCTCCCTGTTAGTGCTCGAAGCACCAGGAAAGGTTCATTTGAGGGACTCAGTAGCAGTGTCCCTCTCCAGAAGCATACTGTTTCATATTATTTGGTCAGTCTGTAGCTGCTCATGGTTTCTTTAACTCCTTACAGCCCCACAGGTAAACAGAAGCAGTCTATGTGCACCACTTAAAGCCTTATAGAATAATTTCAGTCATATGTCTGTAGTCAGTCAGAAAAACATATTAAAGGGGGAGGAGCTAAGATGTCTGTTTCAGATAGAGGGGAGGGGCTGCACCAAGGCTCAGCACTAAAAAAGGATTATTATGAACAGTGAGTCAGGCAAAGCTGATGCTGCTGCTTTTGTTTCAGGTCAGGAATCTCCTACAGGCACATCACAATAAAGAAGGACTGGAGCTCTACAGCCTGCTGTCAGACACACATGTGCAGGTAAACACACACACACATCAGTTCAGAGGTCATAACATCAAATTCAGCAGACGTAGCTCTGCTGCTTCATCAAGCTGTTAAAGTGACGTCATCCCATCACGGGTCACTTTTCCAATAATGATCGTCACTGCTGCCAGAGCCGATCTCACTATGCAAACCCGAGGACGCCTCACAGCAGCGTCTCTGTGTGACAGAAAAAAGGGGAGGAGGCTGTTTCCCAGAGTTTATTACATAACTGCAGTAGCACCCATGCATGAGCTTCTCCACATACCACGGCTTAACTGGTAGTCCAGAAACCAACTGGTGACATCACAGTGGCCACTTCCATCTTTTATATCCAGTCTGTGTCTGAGAGTGCAGTTGTGCTGTGACAGATGCTGTCACAGGAATGCAAATGTAATGATTTACACTGTGGTCACTGGCAGCCTTCGTTCCCAGATACGAGTCACATGACTGATTAAAGTATTCACACAGCAGCCCGAGGACAAAGAAATCTGCGGTGTGTGTGTGACTGATTGTTCCTGTTTTATCCCTGTGTGTGTGTGTGTGTGTGTGTGTGTGTGTGTGTGTGTGTGTGTGTGTGTGTGTGTGTGTGTGTGTGTGTGTGCTTGCTTGCAGTCGTTGCTTCTGGCCCACGACAGCATAGCGGAGAGAGAAATGCAGCCCGAGACGCTGCCCGCTGAAGGGGAGACGCTGACCCAGTGGGGAGGAGAGACCGTGAAGATAGTTCGCATAGAGAAGGCCCGAGACGTACCGCTGGTACGTCGGACTAACACACACACTGCCACAGTTATCCCACTGCCTCCGTGGCTCTCACTCTTTCCTGTCTGGTAGCTGGAGAATCCAATTACCCTTAAAGCTCCTTGTTATTAGGAATTATGCAGAGGTGTGTGCCCAGAGTGGCCCTTTTTTAATTATTCTTCCAGCATTTTTGAGCTCTCATAAGTACAGGAGATGTCCACATGAAATTTTAGGGCTGGAAAATGCATTTAAGTTCAGTTAAAATCTACATCTGAAACAATTTTACAGCCACTCCAGGAGTCACAGTCTGAAGATAAAACCTGGCTTTTGCATCCCTGCCACACTCCAGAGAAGTGTGAATAAAAACAGAATGCAGTGATTTGTAACTCTCATAATCCCATATGTTATTTACAATAGAACACAGAAATCTTTAACCTGAGAAAATGCACCATTTTAAGAAAAATATGAGCTCATTTTGAACTTGATGGCAGCAACCTGTTAACAGAAGAGTGCATTCTGGGTAAACTGTCAGGGCTCGTGTACAGCAAACAGTAAAAATGCTCCATGTGCTGCTTCTTCCGTAGGGGGCGACTGTTCGTAATGAAATGGACAGCGTTGTGATCAGTCGTATCGTTCGCGGCGGAGCAGCTGAACGAAGCGGACTTTTATCGGAAGGAGACGAAATCCTGGAAATTAACGGCATCGAGATCAGAGGGAAAGACGTCAACCAAGTGTTTGACATCCTTGTGAGTGTTTTGCTCAGTCTCTTCGTGTATTCACAGAAGTAAACCATCAGCTGTCCTTTGTGTACTCAGTGGTTTTATGGCAGCTTTCACGATTGAAGCAGCAAACGCAGACGGCTGCGTGGAAGCCATATATGAAATGAAAAGGCGCAGCACAGTGAAATCGATCAGTACTCGCTTCTAATTTTGTGTTTTTGTGTCTAACAGGCTGACATGCACGGTCTCCTGACCTTTGTGTTGATTCCCAGCAATCAGAGCAAACCTCCTCCCATCAAAGAGACTGTGGTGAGTGCCACGATATGAGGAGAATGTCTTAATAGTTCATTCAGGTTGAAGTAATCAGGAGTGAGGGTAGAAAATGAGTCTCTGTGCTTGTCGTCTTTCGCACTTCAGATCCACGTGAAGGCTCATTTCGACTACGATCCCTCGGACGACCCCTACGTGCCGTGCAGAGAGCTCGGCTTATCCTTCCAGAAGGGAGATATTCTGCACATTATCAGCCAGTCTGACCCCAACTGGTGGCAGGCGTACAGGGACGGAGACGAGGATAACCAGCCGCTCGCCGGGCTGGTGCCAGGTACAGCCGTCTGACAATCAGATGATTTTATCTCCAGAGTCTAGAGCATGTGAAGAATGCTGCGTGTGTGTGTGTGTGTGTGTGGTGTTTGATTTAGATAAAAACAGGTCAGATTGGTGGGAACCTTTGACCTCTGTGACAGACCTGGCAGTGATCTGACAGTTTTTGCTAAATGAATAAATGCTACTTGTTAAGGTGGAGCTGTATGAAACTTCTCTCCACACCAAACGTGAAGCAAAGTTTCACCTCGTGTGATGAAGACGAGTCCAGCTGATGTAATGAAGTTACAGGGACATATTGTCAGAACTTACCGTGAAGTCCTGCCATTTCTCTCGCCGTCTCTATCTAAAGCTCTGGCTCCAGTGAGTTCCTCCCTCATTTCTGATTGTCTGTCTGTGGTATCAGCAGAATCCCAGCTGATGTGTTTTCATGACGCAGCTTTAAGCACGTTTTTCATTGAAGTTCCATCTGTTTTCAACTGCTTATCCAAATTGGTGTCGCAGTGGCAGCAGTCCAAGCAGGTATTCCAGGCGTCCTTTTTCCGGTTCCCCCTGAGGGATCCTGGGGGATCCCAGGCCAGATGAGATGTACTATCTCTCTGGGGTCTCCAACCAGTTGGGCGTGCCCAGAAAACCTCCAAAGGGAGAAATATTTACCTCACATGAACTTGGGCTCCCCTCTGTTTGCCTCATGTTTGATGTGAACACACCACAGGCTTCAGTCCGTTGCACAGAGGTGATGTGCTGCTCGTGCTGGTTTCCTTCTGGCTCCCAGTCAGGTTTAAAATACATTTGAAGTCATTACACAGGTTGGTGGCTCCTCACCTCCCTGATCTCTTAACAGATCTGAGGTCTGCTGACCAGATGCTGCTGTTGTCCTGAGATCAGGTCTTTCCAGCTCCTAGATTCAGCATCAGGACCTGTCCAGTGTGTTTTTCTTCTGACTTTTAAACCAGACTGGCCTTTCTCCACCGACCGGGTGCCGGTGCCAGTATTTGAACCGTTCAGCGTTTTTTCCACTGCAAACGCACTCGGTGCTCGGCCAAAAATCGGGTTCAACTCGGGCCCCGCAAGCTAGCTGGTCTCAAAACAAGAACGTGTGATGAAAGCGGCAGAAGGGCGTGACTCTGCCATCTCAACATCAAGTTTTCTACCATATTACATGTGTATTACATGAGAAAAGCGAAGCAATTTTCACGGCTGTGAATTATGTTGGGCTCTGAGGCTGAACTTGCTGCTTTGTATCAGTTCATATCACAGATAAAAGGACACAAAGTGCGGTGGAAACGCAGGCCCGTTCTTAAGCATTTTGCTGGTTCATTGAAACCGACACCAGCACTGGCACGAGCACCGGCACCTCGGCAGTGGAAGAGTAGTAACTGAGGAGTTTTCATGTTGTTGTTTTATTCTTTCAGCTGTGCAGCACTTTGGTTTTTAGATGAGCTTAGAAATAAAATGATTTCTCTGATATTTTCCTCAGGGAAGAGTTTTCAGCAGCAGAGAGAAGCCATGAAACAAACCATAGAAGAAGACGAGCCCGAGAAGTCTGGTCAGTCCCTCCTCCACCTACATTACTGTAAAAAAACCTGTCTGAGGTTCGAGTTTATTAGAGTCTGTCCTGTTTGTGGGATGAACTTAGGATGCATTGTTTATCTGCAGAGCAGAGTTCACGTCACTCTGTAGATACGTTCAGCTCTCCAGTGTTTGAAGTCTCTTTGTTTGCAGGGAAGCTGTGGTGTGGAAAGAACAAGAAGAGGAAGAGGAAGAAGCTGCCATACAACTCTCACAGGAATGACGGTGCGTCTGCCTGTCTGTCCGTCACCAAATGTTGCAAAGGCTGGGAGGAGCCCGAGTGCTCATTAGTCTGCATACGCTTTATTTTCTAACTCACAGCTCTGAATGAGGACCTCAGCTTCTTTTTTGAAACTGATTAAATCTTCAGATGTCTTTTCTTCTCCTGTGCTCCAGATCTCGATAACGAGGAAATTCTCACCTATGAGGAGATGGCTCTGTACCACCAGCCGGCCAATAGGAAGCGGCCAATTGCTCTTATTGGTCCGAGTGGCTGTGGGCAGGAGCAGCTCAGGCAGAGGCTGTTCAACAGCGAACCGGAGCGCTTCGCTGGAGCCGTACCTCGTAAGGATCTAAAACCGAGCGCTCACACAGTTCTCGTTACTCCGTGTGTATGTGTGCATGAACTAACAAGTGTGTTTGTGCGTGTCTGTAGACACCACGCGGAGCCGTCGGGAGGGCGAGCAGAGTGGTCGAGACTATCACTTTGTTTCTCGTCAGACTTTCGAGGCTGAACTGGCAACTGGTGAGACCTGGTGACCTTTAGAACATCAGTTTTCCTCTGATTGTCCAAGTTTTTCTGCTATCTCTGTATGATCTCTGTATGGCCTCCTGCAGCTCGTTAAAAGGGTTCCTGAAGGTGCATTTTCCTGTTAAAATAGTCCTAAAGCATCATCAGAGTGTGAAGATCACCACGATGACATTGTTCAAAATGCTGATGTTGAAGCGAGATCAGCTGAGGCTGAAAAATAGTCTGGCTGTACTCTAATGTAATACCAGTTTGTACCACAAGATGGAGCAGGGAGTCATTGTGACCTTTAAAACTGCAGCCTGTGGAAAGCCAGAGCTGCTTCAGGGTGTTGCGCGTCTTTTTAACTTCCTGTCGGTGCGAATGTTGTCGTCATCGTGCGGCGTTCAGAGTGACGGACGTCTTTGTCTCGTTTCAGGGAAGGTGATCGAGGCCGGAGAGTTTGAGAAGAACCTGTACGGGACGAGTACGGACTCGGTGAGGCAGGTCATCAACACTGGAAAAATCTGCGTGCTGTGTCTGCACACACAGGTGTGTATGAGTGCACACACACACACGTGTCAGCGCTGTATTAAATGATCGGGGGGGGGGGGGGGGTCTCATCTCATCTTCATGGAAATGAAAACAGATGTTGGTTCTCGTACACTTCACATGTAGTAACTGTAAGTTAAACAGAAGTTAGATGGTACAGAATCAAGCGGTCAGAGCTGAGTTCATCAGAGGCCTTTTCTGGCACGTCTTTAACCTGCAGCTCTGACACAAACTCAGCTGAGCTGCTGCGGTCGCCCTGTGTGCCGCCTCCTCGTCTCTCCTCCCAACCACACCAAGTATTTCCTCATCTGACTGATTCCTGCTGAGGCAAATACTCCGATCTGAAGTCCCGACAGTTTCCAGAGTTCATGTGTAGAAACTGAGTTTCAGTCTCGGACGGATGGCTGAGGGAGTCGCTCTGAGGCAGATTTCCATCAGTTTACTGTGCTGATGTTCTGGGTAATAGAACATGCTGCAGGTTTGATGTTGAAGCTGAGTTTATTCAGAAAAAATAGAGCAGAACATTTTTCATGTTTCATTTTAAGCAGAATTTAAATCAAGTTGGAAAATAAATAATTTTAGAGCAGAAAGGAGATCTGTCTTCAGGGATGATGCTGGTTTGTTTGAGCTCTTACAACCGCTGCTGCAGCTGCGTCTCCTGCGGCCTCCACCTCGCTTTCTGCTGATGCTGCTGCGCCTGCTCTCACTCCGACTCCTCTCTCTCCTGCTCTTTGTCTGTTCAGGTTTAGAGTTGTTATAAATACAAAACTCTGAAGTGAAGAAGAGACTAATGATAACCAAATACTGAAGTGTGAATGTGATGGTGCGGCTCACAGCTGCAGGTACTAATGGGGCCAGATGCTGAATAGAGGAATAAATTCCAGCTTTAAAGGAACGCGTCCGGCCTGCAGAGACGTCAGCGTCCTCTGAAGCTTCAGAGACGAGAAGTGAGGAGGAGCCGGTGGTCCTGGAGACGCTTTCAGCTGTAGTTTGATTGGTGCTTCGCAAGGTTAACAAAAACGAACGAAATAACGAAAACTGAAATTAAAAAAATATTTTTGTAAATGGAAATAAATAAAAAGGATAAGTAAAGGGGGAAAAATAAACTATATTATGGGCTTACAAAACTAACTAAAATGAACTGAAATTACAGATAAAATGAGTTTGTTTTCATTATTTTATTTAAAAGCCTTGTGGATTGATATGAAATCATTTTTTTCCGCTCTAGTAGTTTAACACACATAATCCAGCTACACAAACGTCAATGCGGACACAACGTAGGCCACTAGCGTAGGTTGTGTACATCGACCCACAAAGACTCAGTGCTGAAAGTTTAATTATCGAGCATCTAACAGAGTTAACTCTCTGAGCAGCTCCGACAGAGAACCAGCATCAGGGGGTGAAAACATCAGGATGCAGCTGGATTTGAGCTTTGGCTCCTTCAAAGAGTTCAGTTTGTTTTTGTCAAACATTCACTGTTCTGATGTTACACACCACATGTAGTGTGGTGTTATTAATCTGCTGCACCGATGCTGATGTTTGTTGGGAGTTTTTTGGGTTTGGAGTTTATTTTTCTTTATGTTTCTCCCTGTTGATGTTCATGTGTGTCCTTAATATTACACACATTAAGCATGTAATGCTGCTCTCTTGTGAACAGTTGGTTATGGAATACAATTTTTTTAAACAGTATCTTTTGCCAAGTTTTTAACTACACAATAGTCACTCTTGCTCCTGACAGAAAAACAAAAACTAATAACGAGCAAAACCTCTCTGAAAACGAACTAAAACTAAACTATAATGTAAAATCCAAAGCTATTATAACCCTGGTGCTTTGAGCTGTCAGAAACTAGTGGGAGCTCTCTGGAGGTAACGAGGTACACCTGTGGAACGCTGTGGAGGTGTTACCTGTGCTCAGGTGCTTTTTCCACTGTTGGCTGGATGTGTAGTTTTTATGTGTGACACAATAACCAATCAGCTGGCCGTGTGTGTGTGTTCCCAGGCTCTGAAGGTGCTGAGGAGTTCAGACTTGAAGCCTTACATCATCTTCATAGCTCCGCCCTCCCAGGAACGACTTCGAGCCTTATTGGCTAAAGACAACAAGAACCCCAAGGTGCCATCTGTTTACTTTTGACCATCAGCTGTGTTTATGTCTCTGTGTGTCTCAGTACTAATGTGTGTGTGTGTGTGTGTGTGTGTGTGTGTGTGTGTGCGTGCAGCCTGAGGAGCTGCGTGACATCATCGAGAAGGCGCGTGAGATGGAGCAGAGCTGCGGTCACCTGTTCGACGCCATCATCGTGAATACGGATCAGGACAAAGCTTTCAACGAGCTGCTGAGACTCATCAACAAGTTGGACACAGAGCCGCAGTGGGTGCCCTGCTCCTGGCTGCGCTGAGCGCGCGCACACACACACAGACCGGCAGACTGTGTGTATACCCTCCCCCCCTCTTTTGTTTCTGTTGGACCTCGCCGTGACCGCCATCGGCACCGCCTTCTTGTCATTTTGATCATTTGATTGGATTTTTTTTGTTTGTTTTACTTGTTGGAAAAACACACTCACCTGTCCAGGTGAGGCTGCTCAGGAGGAAATGTGAAAATCAAACCCTTTAGCTGCTGACTCTGCCCCCTTGGCTGGGCCGTCTGCTGATTGGTGGGCTGAGAGCACCGACTTCCTGTCTGACTGATTTTTACTGCACTGTTTTTTTCCAGTCAGCGGATTCTGGCCTTTGACCCTGCGGCCTGCAGGTGTGTGTGAAGTGTTACTCTGAGCTGAAGTAGAGACTCATCATTACTGTAGAGCTTTTATATATTTGTAATATTAAAAATAGATTTATGAAGACCTGAATGCACCAATAGGATCGCAGCTTTCTCACCCTCCTCCCCTGCCATTGGTCCAGGAGGAGGGGGTGGGGCTAGCTGTGTTGAATGTAATTGATCCCACTTCCTGTTTGTCACTTCCTCCTGAGAGAAAAAAAAACTTTTGTATGAACTCACGAAGAAATGAATAAAATAGAAATCAATAGAAAATCAACATGTTTGTTCTTGTTTAAAGACACACACACACACACACACACACACACACACAGCACCAATTGTAGAACCTTTATTATTATGAAGTCCTTTATCTGAACAGGTCATCTCACTGAGATCAGTTCCTCCTTTTTTTAGAGACCCGGGTACAAAAATGGACTCTGCAGGTTCATAAATGAAGAAAAGTGTGTGTGAAGGTGGCAGCAGGTAAATGACACCTGATCCAATCAGATTGTAGCTTCACGTTTTGTTGGCAACTCAATGTGAGTCGTCACCACAATCAAAGGGGATTACTTTCTATTTAAAATCTACTGTGTCTTTAATGGTGATGCACATGTTTAACAAGGTTTGTGAAGCAAATCCTCTGCAGCAAAGAGCCAAAATAGTCTCCCTTAAAAATGCACATTTCAGGTTTTGTGTCAGAGATGTTTGTGTGTGGTGTGAATAAAAGTGGTCTGAGAATGGATCCCTGAGGAACACCTGTACCTGAACCCTTCTATCAGAAAGGTGATCATGAAGCATTTCATGGACTCTTCATCTAAGTCTGCTTTTGATCCCAATAATTTCAGCTCCTGCTGATCTGCTGTTTCCATTATTAACTCTGTGAGCTTCATGTTTGGAAGGACAGTCTCACATAAACCAACAGAGAATCAACTGAAACCAGGTTCACCCAGGTGTGAAAGGCTTGCTATATTTTACTTTGGTTTTCCATCATTTTCCACAAAAATCAGAGGAGATTGTGGATGCTGGGGACACTCAGCAAGCAGAATCAATAAATACAGCAGTGGACTAAATGAAAATGAATAAAATGGTGACAAAGATTTGATAAAAAAAGACTAACAAAAAATAGAATAAATTAACGGGAAAAAAAATGATCAAATAAACACAAATGAGTGGAACAAACAGGAAAAAAAACGGTACAATATTGGAATTATAATAAATTTATACCGGTCAAAGATTTCTGTTAATAATATATATATATATATATATATATATATATATATATATATATATATATATATATATATATGAAAAAATATATAATATAGGAAAAAAATACAACAAAATAAAATGAATAGGTATGATACTGGAAAAATAGAAGTGAGAGCTGAATTAATTAACGAAACTAATACATATAATTGTGGAATAAATAAAGTGTCATTGAATTGTTTAGAGCCGCGCACACAGGGATGCTCTCTGAGGTGAAGTGTAGTAGCGTGGATGTTCCACAGAATGGCGTTGTTTCCCGCAACATTGATGTGTGAGCACAGCACAGAAAAAAGTTCTGATCCTCTTTGATCAGCTTCCTGTGACCCCTGTGAAGTTTAGTTTTCCTTACAGAATAAAAGCACACACAAAGAAAGGTGATAAATGTGTGTCTGTCCCACCCCATCTACACATAATGAAGTCAGTGGACACTGCCTCAGGCTGTAAATGCTACACACACTGTTAAACTAAAGATTTAAAGATCATTCATAAATAAGATTGTTTTAAACAGCAGAATAAACAAAAACCATCAATAGAAGTACATAAATCCTGGAATGTCTGCTTTCCTCCTCTCTCAGCTGCTCCCTGTAGGGGGTGCCACAGTGGATCATCTGCCTCCATCTCACCATATCCCACAAACCTCCTCTGAGGTCTTCCTCGCCTGGCAGCTCCATCTTCAGTATATCCACCCTCCCTCCTCTGCAGCATCTCTGACTCTGAGCTGTCCCTCTGATGGACTCATTTCTAATCCTGTCCATCCTGCTCACTCCCAGTGAAGATCTGAGCATCTTCAGCTCAGCCTCCTGTCTTTGTGTCAGAGCCAACATCTCACAGCAGGTCTCACTACCATCCTGTAAACCTTCCCTTTCACTCTGGCTGCTCTCCTTCTGTCACAGATCACCCCAGACATTCATCTGTCTTGGCTCTCACTGCACTATTGTATCACTTCCTGTTCCTGTTACACAGTAACATTCTTGTGTAGCTCAATCAATTATAAATCTCTAGATAACGACTTAAGTCATACTGTAATCATCACGTGCTTGTTCCAAAGCACACTCATGCTGAATGTAGTGATGAGCAAATGAAGCTTTTGTGAAACTCTGAACCAATTGTTTCAAAAACAGGTTAATTACTCAAAGCTTCAATTGCAGCGCCCTCTCCTGGAGAAGTGCAATGCTTTTAATTACACACACGCATGCACACGTGCACAAAACTCAATGATCTGAAGCATGTTTGCATTGTTTGAGGCACACACATTATGACCAAATATAATATCAGGTTTTGTAAAGAGGAAACTGAACGAGTTGTTGCATATCATTGCATTCAATTGTCATAACCCACACCTGTTATTTAAAACTACCGAGTCCTTCATGAATGATTCACAGTCCGCCTGTTTTAAAACCTCCTCTGATCTGTGTAATTTTATTTATTTTACTTAACCTTTATTTTACCAGGAAAGTCTCACTGAGATTTAAAATCTCTTTTACAAGGCAGTCCTGCCAAGACTGGGAGCAATATACAGTTACATAAAAACAAACATAAAAACAGACATTACAGTTGAATTAAAATTGTTAGTATTGAAAATTAAAATACATCTGTATTTAACGAGAATATCCTATCAGTTAAGACACTTACAACCAGACATCTGTACCACAAAGTCTTTTAGAATGGTCTTAAAAGCGTTTAATTAATGAGACCAGCTCCTTCAGATTCAGATCAGTTTGTAATGTATTCCATAAAGATGGAGCAACAAACTGAAATGATTTTTCCCAAGCACTGTCCGGAGATGTAGTCCCGGGAGTGAAGAGCTGCCTCCTGAATCCAAGCTGGGAGCTGGTTCCACAGAAGAGGGGCCTGAAAGCTGAAGGCTCTGCCTCCCATTAAGCCCCAGTAAGCCAGCAGTCTGAGAGTGAAGTGCTCTGTTGGGGTGATATGGGACTATACCTGACACCCTCACCCACTCTAACCTTGCAATACCCACATCTCTGTGCAATATTATTCATACTGAACAATAGCTATCACTCCTATATTGTCCGCCTGTTTTAAAACCTCCTCTACCTAGTGCAATACTAACATCTTCATTATTATATGTATATACTTATTCTATTTTTTTTATAATGTATATCTTTTTATACATTCTGTTTTATTTTCTGTATATTTTTAGAAGTTCTATTTTATATTTCAGGAAGTGTGACTTTCTACTGCATGGCACTGAACAGAGGTGGCCACAGTGGGGCTTTATATTGGACAGTGACTTTAAATTGGACAGTCAAATTGGTGCAGTAGTGAAGTCTAGCTTCTTTCACTTACTGTAAGGTGACTGATGAAGGTAAAACCTGTCCTTTCTAGGCAGCATCTAGAGACAGTAAACGCCTTTATTACGTCTCTGCTGGATTACTGCAACACACTCTATGTTGGAGTTAGCCAGTCTTCTCTTTCACGTCTCCAGTTGGTTCAAAATGCCGCTGCATGTCCTTTGACTGGAACATGTAAAAACAGCATTTTACACCTGTCCTGGCTTCACTCACTGGCTGCCTGTGAACTTTAGAATCCAGTTTAAGCTTCTTGTATATGTTTTTAAATCCTTAAATGGCCTTGCTCCACCTTGCTCTGATCTGCTCTGTCCCTACACTCCTGTCTGAGATCTTAGGTCATCTGACCAGATGCTCTTACATGTACAGAGATCTAAGTGGACCCTCAGAGGGACAGAGCATTTTCCATTACTGCCCCTCAGTTGTGGAATGAATTGCCTTTGCACGTTAGTCACCTACACTGTCCATTTTAAAAACTCATCTTAAAACACATTCATTTTCTTTGACCTCCAACCTAGCATGAGACACTGATCTTACCTGTTTTAATGTATTATATTTTTTAAAATAGATTTTTAAATAATTGCTGGTTCTTTGTTTTAATATTTGTATTTATTTGGTGTACAGAACTTTGTGTCTGCTTTGGCTCTTTTAAAGTGCTTTATAAATTAAGTTGTTTGGTAAAACTCTCCCTTCAGTATGAAAAACAGACACGTGCAGCAGGCTGGATGCTGAGCTAAGCTTTATTTAAAGGAGACAGAGCACAAAGGAACAACAGACTTGAGTTTAAACAACAGAATCATCCTGAACTCCTGCTCAGAGACCAGAAACCGAATCTACCTTACAATCAGGCTGTTTGGACACACGAGCCTGTCTGACACACTGTGGGTCCAGCAGAGCTTCAGTTACAGTCACATGATTCATACAGAGACTTTTGTACATCTTCAAATAGTAAATGATGTGGAGGAAAAAGTGGCAAGGAACCTGTTCAGGGTCCATGAAGTGCAGCTATCTGAAAACACGCTTCATAAACACAGTGTGATGTCATCTGTGGTGCTGAGGAAAGGTTCCTGAAACCAGGTGACACCAGAGTGTGTTTATGAGGAGACTTTGCTGCAGCCTCCTCACTGAGGCTGAGCGTTGTTGTCAATACAGTACTGTGAAACTTCATTCTGCACAGCACAGCTGTAGCACTTAGGGTCACAGCGAAATATTTTGCCCAGACCACCAATGGCACGGCCAAGAGAACGAAGGGAATCTCTCAAAGTATTTTCTGGAAGTGGGGGGCTATTTCTGGGCTGAAAGACTTTTTTAAACACAAATACAGTATTGGGATAGGTTTGAACAATATGTCTAAGGTCTCCAGTGATGCTGGATGGATGGTTGTCACTTGTGCATGTATCACATGCAGAGGCAAAAGAGTAGATGAGGAGGTCACTTCCCTGGATGTTCTGGGATTTCAGCTGATTTCTCAGGGCTTGCAGAACACGACGTTCTGCATGCTCTCCACTTCGTCCGTTTACTGGTAATGTTGGTCTGGCTACAATCAGCCTTTGGCTGGCATACACGCCACGAAGGTTATTGTCTGAGCTACTTTCTCCAATGACGGGAGAAACAGCCTGAAAGCGGTCGTTCTTAAAAACATCAGTGTTTGGGTCCAGTCCTGGTGGGAAGACTGCAGCCAGACAGAACTGTCCATCAATCCGGTATCTGTTAAAGAAAAAAAGCACAAAACCTTTAGTGCAGTACCTTTAATACCTATAGCAAGCTCTAATCTCTGTAATAAAATGTTATGGTCAACAGTATCAAAGCTGCACTGAGGTCCAACAGGACAAGAACAGAGATGAGTCCACTGTCAGAGGCTGTAAGAAGATCATTTGTAACCTTCACTAATGCTGTTTCTGTACTGTGATGTATTCTGAAACCTGACTGAAACTCTTCAAATAAACCGTTCCTCTGCAGATGATCAGTTAGCTGTTTTACAACTACTCTTTCAAGAATCTTTGAGAGAAAAGGAAGGTTGGAGATTGGCCTATAATTAGCTAAGACAGCTGGGTCAGTGATGGCTTTTTAAGCAGAGGTTTAATTACAGCCACCTTGAAGGTCTGTGGTACACAGCCAACTAATAAAGACTGATTGATCATTTTTAAGATTGAAGCATCAATAATTGGAAAGACTTCTTTGAACAGTCTAGTAGGAATGGGATCTAATAAACATGTTGCTGGTTTGGAGGAAGTAACTATTGAAGTTAACTCTGAAAGATCAACTGGAGCAAAAGAGTCTAAACAAATACCAGCAGTGCTGAAAGCAGCCGAACATGAAGAATAATCTTTGAGATGGTTATGAATAATTTTTTCTCTAATGTCTAAAATTTTATTTGTAAAGAAATCCATGAAGTCACTACTAGTTAACCTGAAAGGAATACTCGGCTCTACAGAGCTCTGACTCTTTGTCAGCCTGGCTACAGTGCTGAAAACAAACCTGGGGTTGTTCTTATTTTCTTCAATTAATGATGAGTAGTAAGATGTCCTAGCTTTACGGAGGGCTTTTTTATAGAGCAACAAACTCTTTTTCCAGGCTAAATGAGCATCTTCTAATTTAGTGAGACGCCATTCCCTCTCCAGCTTTCGGGTTATCTGCTTTAAGCTGTGCGTTTGTGAATTATACCACGGAGTCAGGCACTTCTGATTTGAAGCTTTCCTTTTCAGAGGAGCCACAGTATCCAAAGTTATACGCAGTGAGGATGTAAAACTATTGACGAGATAATCGACCTCACTGGGAGCAGAGTTTAGGGAGCTGCTCTGCACTGTGTTGGCACTGAAGAGCATAACAATGAAGGAATTAGATCCTTAAACTTAGTTACAGCACTTTCAGAAAGACTTCTACTGTAATAAAACTTATTCCCCACTGCTGTGTAATCCATTAAAGTAAATGTAAATGTTACTAAGAAATGATCAGACAGGAGGGGGCTTTCAGGGAATACTGTTAGGTCTTCAGTTTCTATGCCATATGTTAGGACAAGATCCAGAGTATGATTAAAGTGGTGAGTGGGCTCCTTTACATTTTGAGAGAAGCCAATTGAATCTAATAACAGATTAAATGCAGTGTTCAGATCATTTTCAGCATCTACATGGATGTTAAAATCACCCACAATAATTATTTTATCTGAACTGAGCACTAAATCAGATAAAAAGTCTGAGAAATCAGACAGAAACAGGTTTTTGAATTTCCCAATTAGGGTGGACAAGACTAAGAGTCAGAGTTTTAAATGAATTAAAACTCTGTGGGCTATCAGTCTACTGACAGATGTGTTTACTCACTCGTTCCTGATTTTTTCTACAATACGATTCAGCTGGCCCTGAGTCAGACTGGCTCCAGCTGACAGCAGGAAGGCGAACATCATACAGGACAGCACTTTCATCTGCACAGTTTAAAACAACACACATTTTAGACATATATGCATATTAAATCCATCCATCCATCCATCATAGTTATCATAGTTGATCTCACTGGTGAAGTCCAATAAACAGATTCATTTAAGGAGTTCAATCAGAAACACTCTCAAACTCTCTCACCTTCACTGCTTTCTTCCAAAACTGCAACAGAGAAAAGAAACCAGTGAAATACAAGAAACAGAATTCAGACTAAGCTGCAAACCAAGTGCTGCTGTTCATTTACCTGCTCAGGTGGATGAAGGTCTCTGATCTTCAGTTAGCTCAAAGGGAGTCGCTCCGTCTGCAGTAATTCAGGAGGTTTTATAGAAGCAGAGGGGCAGGACGAGCAGCCCTAACAGCTCACCACCAGAACCTTAAAAATGAGGAAATGCAGCATGAGGAAGAAGAGCAGAAAGCTTATTGAAGTGTCATCACACGTCTGAACTCTCACAGTCCTCTGAACATGTGGTCACAGTCAGCAAATATGATAAACCCTGTTAGTGTGGCAGCTTTTTAAAGCTTTCAACTTTCAGCCACAATCAAACAGTTTAAAGTTTAGTTTCAAATTTATTGACTGATTTAAAATCATGATTATGTATGGAGGTCCAACAGTGAGGGTCTGCGGCCATCTGTGAAGCACAGTGGAGGCTCTGTCATGGTTTGGGCTGCATCTCAGTCAGTGGTGTTGGAGATCTCGTTAAAACTGATGGAATTTTGAAAAAATTACTAGAAAAGTACCATCAGAGTTTGATCCACTATGTAATACCATCTGCAAAGCTTCTGATTGGCAGCAGCTTCATTTTTCAGCATGACAATGATCCCAAACACACTTCCAGTACAGTAAAAGCATAGTTGGATAGGAAAACACACAGTGGAACACCATCAGTCATGGACTGGCCTCTCCAGAGCACAGACCTCAGCATCACTGAAGCAGTGTGGGATCATCCTGACAGAGAACCAAAGACAGAAACATCCAAAGAAGAGCTTTGAATGTCCTTCAAGAAGCCTGGAAAACTATTTCCAAAGACTGCTTAAAGAAATGATAGAAAGCTGCCTCAGAGACTTTCAAGCTTGTTAGGACTGTACAAACTCTGATTTTGGCTTATATGCTGTATTTCTGTGTATCCTGTATTGTAAGCTTGCAGGTATTTCCCATTTAGACATAAAATTATAAAGAAATGAGGGGTGGCTCAAGACTTTTGCACAATATTGTACAAAGTAAACTGTTCCTCAGATGGCGGTGGCAAGGGTTCAGTCAGCTCTCGCATTCCGTACCTGTTCCATGGGTGTGGGTGGTCAAGGCCCAACCATCACTTCAGCCTCTAGATGCTGCATGGGGTCCCACACAGCAGCCCCAGTCATCAGAATCTTCTGAAGTATCACAGTCATCCCAGCCTCCAGCGTCTCTTCAGTCATTCCAGCCTCCAGCGTCTCTTCAGTCATTCCAGCCTCCAGCGTCTCTTCAGTCATCCCAGCCTGCAGCGTCACCGCTTCATTCTTCAGAGTATCCAGCATCCTGTGTTCAGTGATCAGAGCTTGCAGCTCCAGCTCCACGTCAGTCTTCAGAGTCTCCACAACCTCCGCAACCTCTGCTTCAGTCATCTTCCTCGCTTCAGCATTTGCAGCTCCTCATCAGTCTTCTGATCCTTCAGCATCACCTGCAGCAGCACTTCCACCACCAGAACCTGCACCTCTGCCAGAGCCTTACGAGCAGCAAACAGGCTGCATCCGGAGCTTGCTGTACCGCTCCAGCCATAGACTGCTTTACCTATGCCTGCTGACGCTAGGCCTCTGCAGTCAACCCAAGCTATCGCTGGCACAAAGGCTTGAAATGGATCCCGCTCTGCCAGAACCAGAGAATCTGGGACCTTCTGAGCATCCCACTCTACCTGAGCATGAGTCTTCCAAGTGTCTTGAGTCTTCCGAGCCGATGAGTCCTGCTCGGTCTTAGATTCCGTCTGTGCTTGTGGAATTCTTCCCAGTTGGTGTTGGCTTCCTGGAAGCCTCCTCCGCCTTCGCCCACCACCAGAAGCATTTCATCGCTTTTGTTGGCCTCCTGCCAAGAAACCCAAGGCGCCCTGCCACAACCATCGTAACCGGTCTCCACAGCATCTCCGTCTACACTGCTGACCTTGCAACCTTGTGGCCTGTCTCCTGAGTTGCCTCGCCACCTCTATTGGCTTAATGCCTCTTGGCCTTGGACTGAACCGTGTTGCCTCCTTTGTGGTTTCCCTGACAGACCTCCTGAACAGTTTTGGCTCTTGTTCTGCCTTATCCCCAGTTTTTTTGCTCAGCATTGTTTTTTCCAGCCTTCTGCTGTCACTTTTTGGTTCTGCCCTGGTTCCCTGTGTTTTTGTTTTTGTTTCTGTTCCGGTCACTCCTTCCGGGCCCCGTCCGCCCTCCCGAGTCAGGTTGGAGTTGGTTATTTTGTTTTGTTTAGTTTTGTCCTTTTTTCCCAGTTAAGTATATTTAATCATGTTTTCAGTTTCTGTTGCTCTTTGTGTTTGTGTTATGTTCATTTTTCTGCCTGTGTCCCAGTGTTGTCTGCGTTCTTGTTTCCATGTTCAGTTGTTTCCTCTTTTACTTTGTCAGTCATTGGCTCTTATGCTCTGTTTACTTGTACTTCCTTGTCTTTTTTCTGTGATTAAGTCACCTGTGCTCGCCACCTGTTGCCTGTTCCCTGATTATGCCTGTGTGTATTTATTGTCTTAGTCTTCCCTTTGTCTCTTGTCAGAGTCTTGTTGATGTCGTGGCTGGGTCTCGTTCTGGTGTTCCCTGTGCTCCTAGTGTTCCCCGGCCATATTCCCCAGTTTAGGTTTTCGTAGTTTTGTTATTCTCCTTGTTTCTGTATCTAAGTTATCAGCCATAATAAAGGCTCGATTTTCGTTACTCGCATCTGTCTGCCTGAGTCCAGCATTTGGGTCCCCTTTCACACATGCCTCACGGCAGCTAACCATGACATCTGTGGATGTGTGAACCATCATTCAATTCAATTCAATTCAATTCAATTCAATTTTATTTATATAGCGCCAAATCACAACAAACTGTCGCCTCAAGGCGCTTTGTATTGTGGGTAAAGACCCTACAATAATACAGAGAAAACCCAACAGTCAAAACGACCCCCTATGAGCAGCACTTGGCGACAGTGGAAAGGAAAAACTCCCTTTTAAACAGGAAGAAACCTCCAGCAGAACCAGGCTCAGGGAGGGGGGGTCATCTGCCGCGACCGGTTGGGCTGAGGGGAGTGAAAGACATGCTGTGGAAGAGAGCCAGAGATTAATATCAATTAATGATTAAATGCAGAGTGGAGTATAAACAAAGTAAATAAGGTGAATGAGAAGAAACAGTGCATTATGTGAACCCCCCAGCAGACTAGGCCTATAGCAGCATAACTAAGGGATGGTTCAGTGTCACCTGATCCAGCCCTAACTATAAGCTTTATCATAAAGGAAAGTTTTAAGCCTAATCTTAAAAATAGAGAGGGTGTCTGTCTCCCGAATCCAAGCTGGAAGCTGGTTCCACAGAAGAGGCGCCTGAAAGCTGAAGGCTCTGCCTCCCATTCTACTCTTAAGTATCCTAGGAACCACAAGTAAGCCAGCAGTCTGAGAGAGAAGTGCTCTGTTGGGGTGATATGGGACTATGAGGTCTTTGAGATAAGATGGTGCCTGATTATTCAAGACCTTGTAGGTGAGGAGAAGGATTTTAAATTCTATTCTAGATTTAACAGGGAGCCAATGAAGAGAAGCCAATATGGGAGAAATCTGCTCTCTCTTTCTAGTCCCTGTCAGTACTCTAGCTGCAGCATTTTGGATCAGCTGAAGGCTTTTCAGGAAGCTTTTAGGACAGCCTGATAATAATGAATTACAATAATCCAGCCTAGAAGTAATAAATGCATGAATGAGCTTTTCAGCATCACTCTGAGAAAGGATGTTTCTAATTTTAGAAATATTGCGCAAATGGAAAAAAGCGGTCCTGCATATTTGTTTAATATGTGCATTGAAGGACATATCCTGGTCAAAAATGACCCCAAGATTTCTCACAGTGTTACTGGAGGCCAAAGTAATGCCATCCAGAGTAAGTATCTGGTTAGACACCATGTTTCTAAGATTTGTGGGGCCGAGAACAAGAATTTCAGTTTTATCTGAATTTAGAAGCAGGAAATTAGAGGTCATCCAGGCCTTAATATCTTTAAGACATTCCTGCAGTTTAACTAATTGATGTGTGTCATCTGGCTTCATTGATAGGTAAAGCTGAGTATCATCTGCATAACAATGAAAATTGATGCAGTGCTTTCTAATAATACTGCCTAAGGGAAGCATGTATAATGTAAATAAAATTGGTCCTAGCACAGAACCCTGTGGAACTCCATAATTAACCTTAGTGTGTGAAGAAGACTCCCCATTTACATGAACAAATTGGAGTCTATGAGATAAATATGATTCAAACCACTGCAGTGCAGTACCTTTAATACCTATAGCAAGCTCTAATCTCTGTAATAAAATGTTATGGTCAACAGTATCAAAAGCTGCACTGAGGTCCAACAGGACAAGCACAGAGATGAGTCCACTGTCAGAGGCTGTAAGAAGATCATTTGTAACCTTCACTAATGCTGTTTCTGTACTGTGATGAATTCTGAAACCTGACTGAAACTCTTCAAATAAACCGTTCCTCTGCAGATGATCAGTTAGCTGTTTTACAACTACTCTTTCAAGAATCTTTGAGAGAAAAGGAAGGTTGGAGATTGGCCTATAATTAGCTAAGACAACTGGGTCAGTGATGGCTTTTTAAGTAGAGGTTTAATTACAGCCACCTTGAAGGTCTGTGGTACATAGCCAACTAATAAAGACTGATTGATCATTTTTAAGATTGAAGCATCAATAATTGGAAAGACTTCTTTGAACAGGCTAGTAGGAATGGGATCTAACAAACATGTTGCTGGTTTGGAGGAAGTAACTATTGAAGTTAACTCTGAAAGATCAACTGGAGCAAAAGAGTCTAAACAAATACCATCACGAAACTAGAAAACCTAGTTTCAGCTGGCAGCACTCCTGATGTTTGCAAAGGATCAACAACACATTATTTAACAGGGCTGCATAAAGACTAACACACATTAGGAGTCTGAAATTCCAAATGTGTCTGATTTACACTTTAATTCAGATCATGCATCAAATTTTTTTTTTTATAAAACATATCTTTATTAGTTTTATTCATTTATAAATGCCATGAATAACACTTCCCAAACCTTCCCATACTGAACAACTGGCAGTGTTTAAATAAAATTAAAAAAAACAAAACAAAAAAAAACCAGACACTAATAATCATAAGAGAAATTACAGTAAAATAACGTGCATTCCTCACACAAAGTAGATATTATAATTATCTCACTCTTCAAATGCCTCTTCAATATCACAATTTTTCACAAATTCCAAAAACATCTTCCATATACCATAAAACTCAGAAGCTTTCCTCCTTACTATATAGGTCAGCTTTTCGAGAGCCAAACTCGAAGTTAAGTTCTTTAACCAGTCGCTAAGAGAGGGGCAGTTTACATTTTAGAGCGCCTGGCCTGTAGTAAACAGAGGTCAACCATTTTTCTTTCCCTGCTGGTTCCAGACCAATTTTCTGGGTAACTACCAAAAATACATAACTTAGGGCATAAAGGTATTGGGTTTGATACTGTCTGAGAAAGAAGGTTTAACATGGAACTCCAAAATCTTTGTATCTTCTCACATTCCCACAAGCAATGATATAGTGAACCCTGATAGGTGTTACATTTATAACAAAGATCTAGATTCCTGGGGTCAAACTTATTCAGCTGTAAAGGGGAGATATATGTTCTTATTATCCAGTTATACTGTATTAATCTCAGTTGGGTGTTGATGGTTTGTGTATATGTCTTTAAACATATTCTACTCCATTCCTCAGGTGAGATATCCTCCTGTAGATCACGTATCCAACCCTGTCTTTTACTTTCAGAATTGTCATTGTGGTTCTCAACCAACATGTTATATAACTGAGTGATCAGGCCTTTACTGATGGGTTTATTTTTTGTCATTAATCTTTCTAAGATGGTGAGTGGAGGCTGTACCAAGTTTTTTAGATGTGCCAGAATAAAGCTTCTAAGTTGTAAGTATTTAGATACTCAAGTATCTGTGGCACATTAAACTTGGCCCTCAACTCCTCAAATGACATTAGATTCTGATCCTTGTATACATGTTGCAGTGTTGTTATGCCCCTCTCAAACCATGCTTTAAACCCCAGGTCTTTTTTTGCCACACTGAAGTGTTCATTGCCCCAAATTGGTGAGAAAGATGACAGCACTGGGGTATCTCCCAACCATTTATGTACCTCATGCCACAGCATAACAGTATTCTTTACAAAAGGGTTAACTGTAGTTTGCTTTAGCTTCTCCAGAGGTGCAGAGTATAACAGGCTGTCCAGGGGCAATCCTTTGGAGCATAATTTTTCAATCTCTACCCAGGGCAAGTTCTCTTTGGAAAACCAGAACATTGTGGCTCTCACCTGGGCAGCCCAGTAATACCACTGCAAGTTGGGAAGTTGCAACCCTCCTCTATCGTAGGGTAGATATAAAAGGGAGAGTCTGAGTCTTGGCTTTCTCTTATTCCAAATGAATTATGAAAGAAGCTTTCTGATTTTAGGAAAAAATGAAGATGGGGGAGCTAATGGAATTGATTGGAAGAGATATAGAAATTTGGGTAATATATTCATCTTTATTATGTTTATTCTGCCCAGTATAGACAGAGGCAGCGTTGTCCACCTTGTGATTTCCTCTGACACTTTTGCTAGCAGGGGATCATAATTTACTGAACCAAGATTGGCAACTTTTGGGGCTATTCTTATACCCAAATATTTGAATCCTTCTGTAGCATTCACAAATGGGTGGGAGATACTTGGTTTACTTCTGTCTTCTTCACTCAGAAACATTATGGATGATTTGTCTTTATTCACTTTGAAACCCGAGAAAGCACTAAACTGATCGATCAGGCTTAAAAGAGACGGAACTGACTCTAAGAGATGAGACAGAAAAATTATGGTATCATCTGCGTTCGTTGCTATATGGTGATCCAGGTCTCCCAATCTGATACCATAAATTGAGGGGTGCGCTCTAATTGCAATTGCCAAAGGTTCCATAGTTATTACAAAGAGCAAAGGTGAAAGTGGAGAACCTTGCCTTGTACCTCGTATGAGCTCAAACGGCCGTGATACCATTCTATTCATAGATACCATTGCAGTAGAATCCATAAATAAAATTTCAACCGACTGACAAAAATAGTTGCCAAATCCAAAATGCTTAAGTGCCTTCTCTGCGTCCAGTGATAAACTTGCAGTGTCAGGGGACCCTTCACACATGTGGATTACATTACGAACTCTTCTAATATTATGGAAGCCCTGGCGACTTTGGACAAATCCATTTTGGTCTGAATGTATAATGGCTGGTAAAACCCTCTCTAATCTCATAGCCAACACTTTAGCTAGAATTTCTGTGTCAGAATTCAGGAGTGATTATGGGTCTGTAAGAGCCCCTTTCAGTTGGTGATTTACCTGGTTTTAAAATAAGAGTGATCAGGGCTCTTTGCAGCGAGCTAGGAAGGTTACCTGTTTGAAATGATTCCTCAAATACATTTAACAATGGACCAATTAATTTTTCTTTAAACAATTTGTATAGATCTATTGGAAGTCCATCAGGACTTGGTGCTTTACCACCATTCATACTAGTAATGGCTTTGCAAATATCATCTCGATCTACTTTTTTTTATCAAGGCCAGTTCTTGTATTTTCTGAAATACAAGGAATATCCAGTTTGTCCAGAAAACCTTTTTTTGTTTAACCATATCCAGTAGGCAATCTCCCTTATACAGGGTTTTATAATATGAAACAAAAGTGTTATTAATTTCCTCTGGATCTGTAGTTAAATCTCCCTGCTCATTTCTAATTATATTTATAGCTCTGTCTGATTCCAGTTTCTTAACTTGCCATGCAAGTAATTTTCCGGGTTTTTCACCCTGGTCATAAAAAGTTTGGTTCAGTCTTATTATTGTCACAGCTGTGTGCGGGCAAGGCAGGGAGGACCCCAGTGCAGGACACGGCGAGAGTAGGTTTGGAGGGAAGTTTATTTGAAAACCCAAATAATCACCAAACAGTAAACTCGAAACTCGAAAGCAGGAACTAAAAACTCGAAGGACAAAACACACAGGCAAAACTGACGAGGACCTGAACACTGAACTAAACAACACTGAGACTTAAATACACAAAGGAAACGAGGGGAGAGGGGAAACAACTGGGAACAACAGGTGAAATGAATGAGACTAATGACAAAGGGGAAGCAAAACTAAACACAAAGCACAAGGAACATGAGACTGTCAAAGTAAAACAGGAACTGACTAAACATAACAGATACTAACCTAAACACAGAACACTTAAGGCAACTTTACAAAAACAAAACAACAAAGGAAACCAAACCGCACACTCAAATAACAAACAGAGAAACTAAAAGCAACACTAAGAAAACAACCTGCAAAGTACAACAAAAGAAAGCTACACAAAATAACTCAAAACGCTGGGCCACCGGCCCAGGATCATGACAATTATACTGTCTTCAACTTTTGATAGAGACAACTCCTCATATTCTGCCTTAAGAGCCCGTTCCTGTTTTGTTGGTAAAGAATGATGATGAAAACTCATCCTTTCTAAATCTCTGATTTGGGACTCCAACACATTCATTCTATGTTTGAATTTATTATGTTTAAAACCAGTGAAACTAATCATTTGCCCTCTAATGTATGCTTTAAAGGCCTCCCATCTGATGGCTGCTGATGTTTGATTTGTATTTAGAGAGAAATAGACATCGATGTGCTCCCCAATAAATGTTATAAAGTTTGGATTGTGTAACCACTTAGGGTGCAGGCACCAGCTAGAACATCTTTTGTTTAGATGAGAATCAATGCAATAAACTGAAATTGGAGCATGATCCGACAAAACAATACTATCATACCTGCAGTTAGTTATATTTGGTAATAGAGGATAAGAAATTAAGAAATAATCTATTTGGGAGCATGAATTATATGTTGAGGAATAACATGATTATTCTTTTTTACCTGGATTCTGCATTCTCCAAGGGTCACAAAGATTTAGATCTTTTATATACTGTTCTAGTTTCTTTCTAGTTTGAGGATGGGAGATATCTGATCCTGATGAGCGATCAAGCTTTGGATCTAGAGTGCAGTTGAAATCACCTGCCATTATTGTTTTACCTGGAACTGCAGCTACCAGCAGAAACAAATTTTCAAAAAAAGATGGATTGTCTTTGTTAGGGCCATATACATTTACCAAATTAATGTTTTCATCAGATTTACTTTATGTAAAGTTTAAAAAAGTAAAAAAAAAAAAGTCTCAATTTCCATTTCATTCCTAAAGTTCCTAAAGACAAGCAGTTAAAAGAGGAAACAAAGCAAACTTAGTTTCTGCAAACAGAGCAGAAGAAGGATGTTTACAGTTTACGGTCACTGCCTCCATCCTGGATTGTTAGCTCAGAGTTGGTGGGTCTGCTCCATCTTTCCAAGTTAAGGATTCCAGTTTAAAATTCTGACCTCCGAGTATGCTTGATATTCCAAGTAACTGCTTTAACTAAGCTGCACACAGCTGATGTTAGCCAGGAAAACATTACAGTCTGACTTTAATGGAGAGGAAATAAAAACACATACAGTTTGTTGTGTGAAGAAATCAAACATCAGCTGAACAAACAGTAAAGTTCTTAAAGAGAAACTGAAGGAAACAAAGCAAACTTACAGTTTCTGCAAAAACAGCAGAAGAAGAAGAATCTCCACTCCACACCTGGACACTAAACACTGACACACGGGTGAGCTGCTTTCTGGAAGCAGGCGGGACTCCACCTGAAGCAGAACAGGTGGGAGGAGGATGAGGCGGATTTTTCAGATGAGTTTTGGACTGTTTGGACTGTCCCTTTATTGTGTGCTTTCTATTCAGTTTTTCCCTTGTCTCATTAGTTGTGTCACGATCCTGGGCTGTTTTGGCCAGTGTTTTGTATATTTGAGGGTTTTGTCACTTTATTTGGTGATCCCTGTTTTTTTGGTTTATTGTTCGTTGTTTCCATTTGAGTGTGTTTAATCATGCCCCAGTTTTGATGCTTAGTTTAGTTCCTCCCTCTGTGTTCTTGTTCCCCTTGTTTATGTTCTTCGGTGCACCTGCCTCCTTGTCTTATGTCTGCGCCTCTGTTCCCGTACCTACCTGTTTCCTGTTTTACTCTGTCCGTCTTTGTCTCTTGTGCTCTGTCTTCAGTTTTACTTCCTGGTCTCCTCTGTTGTTATTACTTACAGCTGTGCTTCCTACCTGTTTCCTGTTCCATTTTTAGTCCCAGTGTATATATTGTCTGTGTTTTTCCCTGGTCATGCTCCTGTCAATGATCCCCCACACTGTGTGTCAGCCTTGCCACGGCAGCTGCCCTGCCACCATCTGAGCCTATGGGGATAGGTCTGGGCGGTTTCGAGGAGGGGGGTTCACCGCAGTGAAGGAGGGATTCAAAGCTCGAGAACCACAACGAGATTCCAGCTCCAGTGTTTTTTGCCCTTCTTCCTGGCGGAGGCAGGGCTTTTGCTGTCAGTGCTCTCCGTTGCAGTCTGGGACTGCTCTCCGTCAGTGTCTTTCAACACCTGTTTCCCAATTTTACAAGTGTGAGCTAAACTGACATTTTACCTAGTGCTTTTATTGCTCAGGGAAAGCAGAAAGAAAAGACTTTTTTCTGGCTCACAAACTACTGAGACTTCTTGTTGTATTTTTGAACCTGTGAAAAATCATAGTTTTCCATGTGGTGTTTTTTCAGCCGATGAACTATGTTCCATGTTCTGCTTCTCAGTCACCCAGTAATAAAGCCACTTCATGTTCTACTTCGAAGCTGGATTGTGTTGAGGACATTGCAAGGTTTCTTTCTGAAACTGCCTGTAGAGTTCCACAGCCTGCCGAGCCTGAGTCAGCACCCAAAGTTTCCCAGCAGGTGAATATAGAGACTGCTGATCATGTTTTTCCCGGTCCCACAAAGGCAGCTTTTCTTTCAGCTGTCAGGGACCCAGCAGTCTGTAACCCCTCAGATGACGTGAGAGAGGACTTGATACACAATATGCACCCGTACCCATTCCACTGGTGGGGGTGACCAAGAACTGTCCAAGACTTCAGCCTCAGGAAGCACCAGTGGGCCTTCGTAAGCAGCCCCGGTCATCTGTTGATACGGCTGCATGGCCTGAAGAATGGTTCCAGTCGTCGGAGATCATGGGTGTGTTCAGTGTCCAAGCCAGCTCTACCGTCTTCAGCTGCAGCGTCCTGTCATCTGAGCCTTCAGTGTCTGCAGAGCCTCCATCTGAATCTTTGTCCTCTGCTGAGCATCTAATTCCTCCATTGTTATTCTCTTCAATACCATGTGCCAACACACAGTGCAGAGCAGCTACCTAAACTCTGCTCCCAGTGAGGTAGATTATGTCGTCAGTAGTTTTACATCCTCACTGCGTACGACTTTGGATACTGTGGCTCCTCTGAAAAAGAGAGCCTCAAATCAGAAGTGCCTGATTCTGTGGTAGAAGAGAAGAGAAGAAGACTTTATTGTCATTATATGTAAACATATAACGAAATTTGCGTTCCAGAACACCCATCCAAGAGAAATACAAACACAGAAACAAACAGGGGGGACAGGTGTCTGAGGTCGTGCAGCGGTTTTGCCGGCGCTACAGAAACAGAAAGAGATACACTGGGATAGGTAGGTTAAAAAAAATCATCTGGTACTGTGTTCATTATGAACACCTTACGAGGTTCCAAAAAACACCTCAGCAAAGCAGCAGCACATTTAAAGCCTGGAGAGCACTAGGGTGGGTAGGGGAGGGGCTGCCAGCGGAGACGAGCAGGATGCTGTGATGGACACACAGCTTCCAGACCAGCAGTTCATCATAATGTTCATGGTAATGGTACAGTCAGCCTTGGTTGCCAGGATACCAGTTCATACAGGTCACAACACGGGGCGGGGGGGAAGAGCATCTGTTTACAAACATCTCCAAGAGGCGATTTAGACAGACAGCATCCACGGCGAGCCAAATTCATAATACTGCAATTGTTTTGGTTCAGGCCGTCATAACTATTTGCTGACAGACTTACAGTTTTCTGGTTACCTCTCAGAAGTCCAATAATCTGAATTTGGTTCGACTCCGCCATGCAGACCAGACACTCCAACACTCCTCCAGATGTAATCCACTTTGATTCAGCTCTACTGAGTCTGACTGAGTTTGTACTGTTTCTGGATCCCTCATAGGCAGCCTTACTACACTGTAAACCCAGATTTGGATTCCACTTAAAAATATTGAGTTCATATTACTTAAAATTGCCCAGAATGTGAACATTACTTGTCAGTGCTGAGTAAGTTGAACTGTTTCGTGTCCTTTCCCATTGTAATTGTGTTTTTAAGTCAAATCAATAGCGTCTACTTAAATGAACCGAGTCCATATTACTTAAACGTCTGCCATTTCACAACATTCATCAATAATTCTGAGTAGACTACTTTTATAATGATCTATCTTATTGTGATTATGTGTTTAAATCCAAACAATTTAATATCACCCACTAAAGATCTAATTTATACCAGTTTCAACAGACTGGACTGATGATCTCTGAACCGTGTGACAGAGCAGAGACGGGAGAGAGCGAAGAGGAAGTATTCACTGAAGCACGCAAGTTGTCCGACCCACATTTGAAGCCGTGGTTGAATGACCAGAATTCAGTGACAAAACTGTAAGTTAAGACCTACGCTGGTTGCATGTCAACTGATAGGTTAAGTAACTAGCGTAATTATTAAGTCAGCAAGATAGTTAACTAGCTAACTTTGCCTAACACTTTCTTAGCAAACGTTAGCCATATTCACTGCTAATGTTATATAGCACTAGCTACCACCAGTAAGCTTTTCTCCTTTTTCTTTTTTATTTGCTCCCAGACCCCTAATGGAAATTGAGCGGAGCCAGATACCTGGAGCAACATTTGAACAGTCCTGTCAAATTGTCCCTTTCAGAAGCTTACAATACATATACAGTATCCTCAGTATATGTATTGTATCTTTAGCTAACTGAAGATGGAGTGGAAGTGTAAATATTGTGGCTTCATTAGTGGGAAGAGGGCGCAGCTATTTAAACACTATCAGTTAAAACACGGAAGTTACACACGAACAGTACCAGTTCCTTGTTTGCACCATGACTGTTTGTGCACATTTAAGTAATTAAACAGCCTTAAAGCACACATATCTCGTGTCCACCCTATAAGATAAGAGATAAGATAAGATAGTGTTTATTTGTCACATGCACAGTTATACACAGTACAATGCACAGTGAAATGTATTTTGTACCTGCAACCTTATATACACACACATATAAATAAGAAGAATAAAAATTAAAAAAAAAAAAGTAATTCACACTATACACTATACTCTATATACTATACACTATACACATTTTTTAAATTATGATATTTACACTGTGCAATAATGGTCCAGTTAGGGCTCAGAGTTGAGCAGACGGATGGCTTGTGGGTAAAAACTCTTCTTCAACCTTTCAGTCTTAGTCCTCAGGCAGCGGTAACGCCGGCCTGATGGGAGCAGGGAGAAGAGAGAGTGTCCGGGGTGGCTGGGCTGTTTTAGGACCTTCATGGCCCTCAGCCTGCACTGCTTGGTGTAAATGTCCTGCAGGTTGGGGAGGGTGGTTCTGATGGTCCGTTCAGCTGAACGAACCACCCTTTTTAGGGCCATGAAGTCCTGCTTGGTGCAGTTTCCCATCCAGGTGGTGATGCTCCCACGCATGATGCTCTCGATGGTGCAGGTGTAAAAGTTCCTGAGCACCTTGAGTGGGAGCTTGAAGTCTCTCAGCCGCCTGAGGAGGTAGAGACGCTGTCTGGCCTTCTTCACAGTGATGTTTATGTGATGAGTCCAGGACAGGTCCTGTGAGATGGTCACTCCCAGGTATTTGAAGGTGTCCACTCTTTCCACCTCAGCACCACTGATGACAAGTGGATGGTAGTCCCTCTGCTGCTTCCTGCTGAAGTCCACGATCAGTTCCTTTGTTTTGCTGATGTTGAGCAGGAGGTGGTTCTCCTGGCACCAGTTCTCCAGGCGGGAGACCTCTCTCCTGTAGGCTGTCTCCTCATTGTGAGAGATTAGTCCCACAACAGCAGTGTCGTCAGCAAACTTGATGATGACGTTGGACTCTGACGTGGCCTCGCAGTCATGGGTGTACAGTGAGTACAGCAGAGGGCTGAGCACACAGCCTTGGGGTTATCCAGTGTTGAGGGTGAGGGAGGATGAGGTGAGGTGACCCACTCGTACCACCTGTGGTCTGCTGGTCAGGAAGCTGTGAACCCACCTGCACAGGGATGGGCCCAGGCCCAGGTCCAGCAGCTTAGAGACCAGGCTGGAGGGAACTATGGTGTTGAATGCTGAGCTGTAATCTACAAACAGCACTCTCACATAGTTCCCCTTACCAGTGTCTATGTGTGAAAGGGTCTTGTGGAGGAGGAAGGATATGGCGTCATCTGTGGATCTGTCTGGCCGGTATGCAAACTGTAGTGGGTCGAGGGTGGTGGGCAGTGAGGAGGTGATGAATGTCTTGATGAGTCTCTCAAAACACTTCATCACCACAGAGGTGAGTGCTATGGGCCTGAAGTCATTGGGGCTGCTGGGGTGTGGTTTCTTTGGGACTATGATGGACTTTTTAAAGCAGGTGGGAATCACACACAGTTTCAGTGAGAGGTTGAATATCACTGTAAACACAGGTGCCAGCTGGTCAGCGCAGGTCTTAAGGACACGTCCGCTAATACCGTCTGGTCCAGCCGCTTTCCTGGTGTTTACACGTCTAAACGCCCTCCTCACGTCGCGCTCCGTCACAGTGAGTGTCTCCGCCCCTCCGGCCGGGAGCGCAGCGGGCTGTCGGCTTCCCGACTCAAAGCGCGCAAAGAAGATGTTGAGTTCATCAGCCAGAGAAGCGTCGGCACTCACCGGGTGTGTGTGTGGTGCTTTGTAGTCCGTGATGGTGCGTAGTCCCTGCCACAGTCCCCTGGGGTCAGACTGTTGTAGTTGCTGTTCCAGTCTGCGGCCGTAGCGATGTTTTGCCTCTTTCACCGCTCTGCGGACGTTGTATGATGCAACCTTGTAGTCCTCCATGTTCCCAGAGGCGAGGCCGGAGTTGTAGGCAACGGTGCGGGACCTCAGGGCGTCGCGGACAGATTTATCCACCCACGGCTTCTGGTTGGGAAAAGTCCTGATGGTCCTCCTAAGTGAAGTGTCTTCAACAACTTTCCCAATAAATCCCACAACAGTTTCCGTAAACTCACGAGGATAAAACAACAGAAAAGGAAGCTGTCAAAATGTGCTGCCAGCTGTGTGAATTCAAAGAGCCCTGCTCTGAAACTGAATTTTTCACCCACCTAAGAAGCAGGCACTTGAGAGTTAACCAAAAGGTGCAGTGCCCATATGCAGGCTGTAGATTTGAAAGCAGTGTGTATTCAACTTTTAATGCACATAAAAGTAAAGCACATAGAGAAGGCAACTGGAAAATGTTCAAGAAAGAAATAGTTAATGTTGACATATGTAATGAAAACAGTGACAGTGATATTGGAGATGAGCAGATGCCATTTGAACAGACAGGGGATCTAGACAATGTCAGTGAAGAAGCTTGTGACATAGATCGTCATTGTTTAGAAAAGCAGTTAGAGCATAACTTGGCTGCACTTTTTTTAAAGATGCAGACTATCCTCCACATACCTGAGCGCTCTGTACAGGAAGTTATCAAACAGCTTTGTGCTATACAATATCTATCTGCACCACTTCTGCATCATAAAGTGAAGATGATTCTTAAGGACTATAATTCTGAGATAGATGAGTCCATTGTGAAACAGTTGAGCAGTGCTTTTTCAGAGACCAACATATTGACAAAATGCTGTGGCAAAGATGGTTCCTTAGCAAGCACAAAAAAGAGAGCATCATAAGTGTCCAAAGAATTCCCACTGGTAATGCCTATAGAGTATGTGGTTGAAAAAGATAAGAAATCGGTTGTATACAGTGACGTGCGGTGAGGGTCGTGACTGGTGAGGCACTGACGTCATCACATCAGATTTACAAACATATAGCTTATTCACCATTTGATTGGCAACAGTTGTTTTGTTTAACATTAACATAGTCTGAAGCAAACCTTTTAGCTCCGGTGTTGGTCTTCCTTTAATTATTATCTTCTGCTTCGATTGAAAGTCCAGTTTAGAAAATTCTTTCAGTTGAGTTATGTAATCTTCCATGTTGAACATAAGGCCAAGCAACAGGAAAAACTAACTGGCCTTGCTAACTGTTTATGGTAGCTTGCCGCCGAGGAGTCGTAGAGTCCCTGGGATCACCAGCGCCCCCTACCATGAGGCACGAGAACTGCGTGCCTCACCTAGTGTCTCTTCGCAGCAGTTTCATGATCGCTCAACACAAGAATGCATTACACACACATACAGTTGTTAATGAAAAAAGCAAAAAAAAAAAACTGTGCATTATATACACCAGCTAAAATATGGAAATTTAGTTCATACAGTAAAAGTGTTAGAACATTTTAATAGCCACATGCAAAGGGAAAGTAATCCGGTCTCACTGCATAGCATGCCAGCACAGTTAGTAGTCATTGGCAATGACTATACTGAGCCACACCACGGATTGCGCAATCCGTGGTGCGGCTCGCCGGGCTGGTGCCTCACCGTTCGTCTCTTAGTATTTGACCGGCAAATGCGAAAATTCAGCGATTTTGAAAAAACTAATCTAAAAATGGTGTAGTTAAATGGAAAAGAACTTTAAAATACAAATCACTGAATAAATATAACCATTTAATTTATTTTTTAATTTTATATTTCCACGATGACAGGTGAGGCCGTGCCTCACCTGCCTCCCCTGACTGCACGTCACTGGTTGTATATGTTCCCATACAGAAAATGCTACAGAAGTTGCTAAGCAGGACAGATGTGTTAGATAAAGCAATGACTGAAGAAAGACATGTTCCAAATGAATACAAAACTCATGTAGATGGTGTATACTTCAGAGAAAATGCCCCTCTTAATAGTGATGAGTTCACAGTTGCCATTGGGCTGTACATTGATGACTTTGAAGTGGCCAATCCATTAGGAACATCAAAGAAGAAGCACAAGATGTGTGTTGTCTATTGGGTGATTGCCAATATGCCAGCAAAATATAGAGCATCACTTAACTGTATCCAACTTGCCCTTATATGCAACACAACCACTGTAAAAGAATATGGTTATGCTAAAGTGTTGGACCCACTTATTCATGATATAATGTCACTAGAAAAAGATGGTGTCTACATAGAGGCCTTAGGTGCAAGTGTGAAAGGAACTGTTTTGTATGTAGCTGCTGACAACCTAGGGGCTCATGCACTGGCAGGATTCAGTGAGAGCTTCTCTGTTGATAAATTCTGCAGGGTCTGCATGGCAAGCAGGAGTGACATTCAAGAACAAGAGGTGCGCTCTGGTGCCTTTGAGGTCAGAGACAAAGACAGGCATGACATACAAGTGCAGGCTGTTTGGGAAGACCCAGAACTTGGTAGAAAATATGGTGTGAGAAAAGAGTACCCTTTGACTGCAAAACTGGAGTACTTCCATGTAATCAAAGGTTACCCTCCTGACCTCCTGCATGATCTTCTGGAGGGCATAGTCCCAGTTGAGTTGTCTCTGTGCCTTTCAAATCTGATTTTCAAAGGATATTTTAATTTAGAAACACTCAATCAGCTTATTAGGACCTTTGCATACACATTTACTGACAAAACTGACCAGCCACAGCCTATTACAAAAGGCTTCCACACAAAAGGCACAATCGGGGGAAATGCACACGAGAACTGGTGTCTAATTAGACTTCTTCCATTTATTGTTGGTCAGTATGTCCCTCCAGGGGAAAAGGCATGGGAAGTTCTCATGCTTGTGAAAGACATTGTGGAGTTAGTAGTTGCACCCAGGTTTACTGAAGAGACACTCTACTTCTTGGAGTGCAAGTTAGCAGAACATAGAGAACTACTGCAGACTGCATTCCCAGAGTTCAGATTACGACCAAAGCACCACTACATTGAACATTACCCTCAACTTATCAAGGCATTTGGTCCACTTTGTGATGTCTGGACTATGCGCTTTGAGGGCAAACACAAATTCTTCAAAAAGGTTATCCGTGATGCTCAGAACTTCAGGAACGTAGCCCTTACACTTGCCATGAAGCACCAGAAAGCAGTTAGCTATCATTTGGACTCAAGTTCATTTTTCAAACCATCAGTAGAGATGCAGAAGGTCACTACAGTCTCGATATCATCTTTCACTGAGGACATCCAAAGAGTACTCAGTCAGAAAATCCACAAGCCAGCAGCAGTTCTTGTAGCATCATCCGTCTGTCTGGATGGGGTTGCATACAAAGCAGATATGGTAGTCTCTGCTGGATCCTGCTCAGGTCTCCCTGAGTTTAGGCAGATAACACAGATTGTTGCAGTTCATACAGAAATCATGTTTGTGTGCAGAGTCATGAGTGCATGGTACCATGAGCACCTTAGGTCATATGAAGTTTGCTATACTGATTTAACCCCAACCCACTGTGTAGTCTCACTCTCAGAGCTTAATGATGTTTTCCCCCTTTCAGCTTACAAAGTAGGTGGGAAACTAATGGTGACTCTCAAACATTTCATTCTGTGCTGAACATTCTCTCTTCCTCTCAGATGGCGCTGCAACAGAGAATGCATTTGAGAGTTATCATCACTGAAACAGACATTAGGAAGGTGGTACTGACAACAAAGCCCGATACAGTTGACCTTTTGATTGGCGCCCTTAGAGATGTGCTTCAAATACACTGTACCTTCACCTTACAATTTAGAGATCCCACCTTTGACAACGAACTTTGCAATCTAACAGAGATGTCAGAACTGCCTGAACGACCTACTGTTAAAATCATTCCACTGCTTTGTCTTGAGGAAATGCTAATCCCACAGTCAATTCAATTCAATTTATTCAATTCAATTCAATTCAATCTCAAGGAACAAGGATCAGTGTCCGGCTGGAGTGGTTGGAAAAACAGCTTGAAATTCAAGATGGGGAACTACAGAACAAAAATGCGTCAGCTGGGTCACCTTGATGTCACAGTGAATGGTGGTAAACATGGGAAGCACTCTCCTTGTGGAGACCCACCAAACAAGAGGATCAAGAAGCCAAAGAGAGGAGAAGTCAATTACCTCCCAGATTTTCCAGAGGGACAGGATGACTCTAGCCTTGAGGATGCTCGACAGCGCATGGTGGATGAAATGAAGAAGAAAACTCCAAATCGCGTCCTGATCAAGCAGAAGATGGATCTGACATTTGCTGTACGGAGGAATGAGGTTGTGAATGATGAGCCTGCCATTATCCAGATATGTCAACGTTGGCCTGCTCTCTTTACTGAACACCAGGTAGGCCAATATATTTGTCTCATATGCTGTAATCTACGGAACACTTCTGGTGACATTAGATTGAAAAAAATCTTAGTCAGCAATCGTCACTTTTGTGCAGACTGTTTATTATTGCTTTAGCCAACAAATATGGACAAGTTGGGATTGCATTTATTGTACAGGAATGAAGTAGAATTACATAAACTTGTCTGTTGGCTAAAGCAACTTTTGAGTCTTTGCACAGAAATTCTAACATCAATAATTTATGGCCACAAGTTTTTCATTGATTTCTTTTTTTGTTTCTTTTCTTTTTTTTTTGTGTAATCTGATTTCACCAGAAGAGCTCCATAGTCCTCATCAACATTGTATTACAGAGTAGTAGTATAGTCTGGGTTGATGCATTTAAAGATTACATCATATTCAGCTCATTTGAACATGAACATGTTTTGTTTTTCATATTTTAGGTGTGTCTGGAGTTTAGCAGAGTGGTTGGTAAGAGCCTGAGACAGGAGTTCTATGAGGCCCTTGATCATCACAGTCCCAGGCTCATGGAAATCTTTAAGGCAAAGAGGGGTCTTACGGGGCAGGTGTTGGCTGACCTGATGAGACAAACAAAGGTTAGTTTATTTTCAGATCTATATTTATTAAATAATTGGATACTTGATTGAGTTGAGTTTGAAATATCACGTGTATTGTTAAAAAAAACAACTACTAGTAATGTGATCTATGCTGTTTGCAGATGCTTTCTTTATCTTTGAGAAGCATATCTGTAATTGAGTTGAATTGTCTAAAGTAATTTTTCAGTGTAATCACTTACCACCCATTTCATTAATTTACCAGTTTTTGATAGTTGATATGTAAATAAGGGCTGTAAATAATTGCCTATATGAATAATGTCAAACACTGGGTGTGTGTTAACAGGTGGGTTCCAGTTCATATAGACCCTATTCTAAATGTGTGATCTCATGTCTCCTCCTTCATTCCACCAGGCTTTGGATGTGATGGCGGTCAGATGCCTTGTCCTCAGGGGGCTTCCTGTCATTCTTGGCGATGATCCATCTGCCTTCTTCAAGGCCTGCTTTGTGAGGAACTTTGATTCAGTTTTTACCTTCTCTCATCCCATCTTTCTGTGATTCCACCTGTGTACTACCTCCCCTCCTCTCTCCCTACTATATATATTATTTTAAGGTTTGCTGATAATGATAGTTACTTTCTTCATGTTAGTATTGTGACTGACTATCCTGAGTGATTTTCTGTATCACTCACTGCCCTGTGCAGTGGGTGGACACTGAACAGGGTAGACATATCAACTGTGCACATAAAAAGCCTGTTTGTAGCACTTTGTTGTCATACTGACGTGATAATCCTGTGTTCTTTTTGTCAGGACACTGATGATGAGGAACGTCTGTACAGTGATGTGCCAGTGGGGATCCTCTGCCATGAACAGGAAAACATGTCTCCACACATGCAGTCCCTTCACCATAATGCATTCCCGGTGGGAATCATCTTGGAGGGAAAGATTGTGATGAATGCTGTGAACCTGCCCCAGGCCATGTACATTGTTTTTGGACTTACCTATGCACTGCATCTCACCTACCCAAAGTACATGAAAAACACTTTTGATTTTGTTCAGCAGGTACTTATGAACATAGGTAAGACAGATCTTAAACCTAAACTTCAAACACTCAAGAATCAACTTGCAATGTAAGATTCAGAATCTGGTCTTCCCAAATGGTCAAATGTGGGGTTTTTTTTTTTTTTAAATAGGTGGAAGTAAATTAAGTATCAATTGGCAGTTCTAGGAAACACAAAAATAATTTGGATCTGCATCATTTGTTAATAACGTTAATTGAAGGGAATGCACAAAAGGCTAGAGAGAATGTTAGGAGAGACGCACACACTTAAAAAAATAACGTAAATGATAAGAGAAAACGTGGGGGGTAGTGTGGAGGTAAGGTATAGGGAGGGGAAGGGAGAGTGTGCCTCTAGTTGTATTTCTTACCTGTTCACTCTGTAACATCTGCAAGGGTGTGTGTGTTGTAGTATTCTAGATGAGACTGTGTTATTTATTTTGTTCTTTTTGGTGTAGGTCAGATGCCGGATCCCGGTAGATTTTAGTTCCTGTTTTGTTGACTCACCCTGATGTGAATGACTCTGTGTTTTGTGTCTTTGTGAATAAATGAAACAAGACGATTGTCGTGTGGCTGCTTGGGTCTGAGGGTGAAAAGGGGGCGCTCTGGGCCCCTAGATGGTTGTAACAACTCACATATGGAGAGTGAAGAGTGCCAAATTACAACAAATATCTCATGAGATACTTATCTCAATTTGAACCAAAACCAAATTAAAACAGACACAGTTTAGCATTGTGAAATATATTGTTACTTTTGTTGGTGAAAAAAGATATGTTCAATTGAGAAGTAATGTTGTGTTTAATCTAGGGCAGCAGGGTGGTGTGGTGGTTAGCACTGCTGCCTTACAGGTAGAATGACATCTACAAGGTCTGGGTTCAATTCCACCTTGGCCAGTGTGTCTGTAGTTACTGGGGTTAGGTTAATTGGTCACTCTAAATTGCCCATAGGTGTGAATGGCTGTCTGTCTCTCTGTGTTAGCCCTCCGACACGGTGTACCCTGCCTCTCGCCCCATGCCACCTGGGATGGGCTCCAGCCCCCTGTGACCCCAAACAGGATAAGTGGAAGAAGAGGATGTATTTGATTTACCCAGCTCTATTGATTTAAAGACATATTTTGATTTGTGAGAACTATAAATGTTAAGTTTGGTCAATTAGGACATACAAGTTAGTTCAACCGATGACGGAGTAGTGCTTACTTAAATAAATGGGTGGTGAATGATTGCTTAAACTAAGCGTTTTTAGTTACTGAAACTCTGTTATTAGTACATTCAACTTAAATCTCTCATTCCATTCCAAGAGGGCCTCAAGTACATTGGACATAGCCCACTGCACTTATTCAACTGATGCTCATTACTTAAAACATTTGAGGCAACGAGTTACCTTGGTTTTTTTAAGTGGATTCAACTTATCCGGGTTTACAGTGCAGAGCTTTGGTGCCACTGCCTAAAAAGCTCTGTCCTTAGTCTTGTATGTGGGTCAACTAAAAGACTTTGATTTTGTTGTGTGAGAGACTGTTGACTTCCTTTTTTTTTTAATGTTTTTAAATGCCTGGATCAATTTTAAGTATCGGATTTATATTGGTATCGGCCGATATCCAAATGTAAAATATCGGTATCGGACATAAAAAAGTGGTATCATGCCATCCCTAGATGAAACATCATGTACAGATCCAATATCTGACTAAAACTCTAAAATGAATGATAACGTTACCTGTAAGCTTTAAATTAGTAGTTTATCAAAGGACACTTGCTGAGCAGTCTTTACCTTAGAAAGAGTCTCATCTTCCTCTCATGTCCTCTCTTTGTTCCACCGTTCTCCAGCTCACAGAGTCAAAGTGTGACTTGTTTGAAGGCTGCAGGAGAAAGTCTGTATGAAATGAGCCCTATGAAAAATGAACAGACACAGCTGTGTCCAAAATCACTCACTGCTCACTTATAGTGAGTCCCACAGATTGTTGTGCTCTATGAATGTACTCTGGTGGTGGTATGTAGTAGTTCATTAGCAGTATTTTAATATTACTGTGGTATTCTGGTACTATATAAGCAATTATAGTCTTATACTGAACTAAGTGCACATTTACCGTGGTGGTACTGCAATATTACAGTGATATAATTGTAGTATTATATTAGAATTGGACACATTAGTATTATTTTAGTGTGACATTATTAGTGTAGCACTATGTTGGTAGCAGTTTAGTAGGACAGTGAAATTACAGTATTACAGTGGTATTATTGCAGTGTCACAGTGGTAGTGCTTCAGTATGACATTAAAGTTATCATAGTATTAAATGAGTAATATTACAGTATTATGGTGGTAGTATTGTAGTTCTTGTATCCAGTGTTGTAATGTAAACAGTAAAATGTAATTGGACGTTGGCAGAGATGCTCTTTATTCCAGGAGACGTCCAGGATAAAAATGTTGAAGGAATTCCCGGACTTACACTGTCTTTATGTCTTTGTTTAGAAGCAGAGCCACACAGATGGATCCAGTTCTCAACCCTGTCGTCGCTGTGGTGGTGGGAAAGCGTTTCTCTGTGACCTTTGTGGGAAAACTTTCAATCAGCAAAAGAGCCTAAAAATACACCAGCATAGACACACTGGACACAAACTGAAGGACTGCAAAGAATGTGGGAGAAGCTTCCCCACAACAAATAAATTAAAACAACATGAACTCTTCCACAGTGGGGTTAAAAACCACCTCTGTGACCAGTGTGGGTCATCCTTCATCACTGCAGGTCACCTTAAAGAGCATAAACGAGTCCACACAGGAGAGAAACCATACAAGTGCAGACACTGTGACAAAAGCTTCTCACAATCAGGTGTTCGTAACTGTCATGAAAGTACACACACTGAACACACTGAAGGGAACTACAGCTGTGACCAGTGTGACAAGAGCTTCAGGAATCTCACTTCATACTCCCGACACAAACGATCCCACGCTGCAAAGAAACTGTTTCACTGTTACCAGTGTGCAAAAACATTCTCTTCATTATCTGCTCTGTGCAAACATCAGCGTGATCATGCAGGCCTGAAATCATTCCCATCATTGGATCACAATGAATCTGCAGACACACAAAGATCCTCTTCTGGACAAACTTAAAAACCTTGAGATCCGGCTCCACAGAATTCCGATGGAATCTCCTGTAAAGATGTGATGAGGAAGCTGTGAAAGGAAATGTTAGCATAGTTACATTTTTTCTAGAAATTAGTAATATGCAGTTATTTGTGTTTAGTTTTAGTATTTGTGTTATAAAGTTTCAGAAATGTGTGTTTAAATGTACAGATTTAAAATCAGTTCTTACATGTTAGTTTGTATTGAATCTGTTTTATCTTCATGTTGTTGCTGTTTTACTGTTTGTGTTGTAAATCTTACAAAGTTTAAATAAAAATATTTCAAAATGTTAAAGAAACGGTTTAATAATGAATCATTTGAGCCGCGATGTCACTTCCAATCCAAATTTATTTATGAAGCACATTTAAAACAACAAGGTTGACCAAAGTCATGGACATGAAAACGGGACAACACAATAAATAATTATAACACACACACAGCAATAAATAAGAAAACACAAAAAAATGTAAAAAGAAAGCTCGACCCCCCCCGTTCTTAAATGTAGCTTTAGGAACACTGAGGAGGAGCAGGTCAGCTGATCTCAGTGACCCTGAGGGGTCATAAGGTGTTAGTTCAGCCAGATATGATGGAGCCAACCCATTCAGAGATTTAAAAACATGCGATGAAATCTTATATACTTTATGAATGGCCCAGTCAGACTGAAATCATGGAGCCAAACATCAGGTCCATGTTGGAGCCACTGACAGTCCACTGGTCAGAGCAGCATGGAGATGACTGTGAACAGAATAGATGGAAAAGTAGCTGTTGTACATGTGCAGACCATAAATATGGAGTCCAGGTGTGTTTGATGCTGCTGGGCAGACTGACCACTGGGACCCTGTGAGCTCTCCTGGTCCACTCTGTGGAGGAACCATCAAGGATTAGTTCAAGCACAGGGTAAAGATCAGGAAGTTTTCTGTTCCATATTTGTTCTGAGAGAACCTCATCTTAATCAAGTTTGTCAAGCTTTAAATTGTATCTCAAACATATCAGACAATTTTATTTATCCTGTTTATGTCCAGGTTGAGGTTTTCCTTGAATTGAAAGGATGTTTTACTGTCTGCTTCATGTCCAGAGGAGTTTGCACTTCACCCAGAAGTCAGACATTTTGCTGTATTACCAATATATGCAATGAAACATTTTCAAAATATTCAAACCCTGAACACTTTTTTCACCCAATGTCAGAAACACTATCAATACATGAACTTATGATTGTCATCCTGAAGAAATGAACAGTGTAAATGTGCCTACACTGACTGCAGATGTTCAGAGGATAATTTAAGAGAAAAGCTTTTATTGAAATGATAAAACTCACTCACTAGAAGGGAAAACCCTTACAAGCTATGAAGTAACCCTACAAGCAGGTCACTGCCGCAAGACTAGAAAAGAGCTGGAAGTCTGAGTGTGTAAATTTCCACGCTCTGATCCGCCCTCAGGAAGTCTGGTCACGATAGTTTAGGTTATGTTAATAATTTAATTTCACACAGCTTCGGACTGGATAAATACTGGAAACAAAATGTAACAAAATGTAATGTCCACATTGTTTTATAGTGCTGACTGATTTCCTGGATTGCTGCAGTCTTTTGACAGGAGACTGAGGATGAATATGTCATTAGAGAAAACTCCAAAAATGCATTCTGGGTAAATTTCAGAGGCTCACATCACCATGTAGGCAGAAGGGTTTAACTGTTTTCAGAAAGGAAAGGCCTGGATGACCTCTAATTTCCTGCTTCTAAATTCAGATAAAACTGAAGTTCTTGTACTCAGCCCCACAAATCTTAGAAACATGGTGTCAAACCAGATACTTACTCTGGATGGCATTACTTTGGCCTCTATGTGAGGAATCTTGGAGTCATTTTTGACCAGGATTTGTCCTTCAATGCACATATTAAACAAATACGTAGGACCGCTTTTTTGCATTTGCGCAATATTTCTAAAATTAGAAACATCCTTTCTCAGACGGATGCTGAAAAGCTCATTCATGCATTTATTACTTCTAGGCTGGACTATTGTAATTCATTATTATCAGGCTGTCCTAAAAGCTCCCTGAAAAGCCTTCAGCTGATCCAAAATGCTGCAGCTAGAGTACTGACAGGGACTAGAAAGAGAGAGCAGATTTCTCCCATATTGGCTTCTCTTCATTGGCTCCCTGTTAAATCTAGAATAGAATTTAAAATTCTTCTCCTCACCTACAAGGTCTTGAATAATCAGGCCCCATCTTATCTCAAAGACCTCATAGTCCTATATCACCCCAACAGAGCACTTCACTCTCAGACTGCTGGCTTACTTGTGGTTCCTAGGATACTTAAGAGTAGAATGGGAGGCAGAGCCTTCAGCTTTCAGGCGCCTCTTCTGTGGAACCAGCTTCCAGCTTGGATTCAGCAGACAGACACCCTCTCTATTTTTAAGATTAGGCTTAAAACTTTCCTTTATGATAAAGCTTATAGTTAGGGCTGGATCAGGTGACCCTGAACCATCCCTTAGTTATGCTGCTATAGGCCTAGACTGCTGGGGGGGGGGGGGGGGGTTCCCATAATGAACTGTTTCTTTTCAATCACCTTATTTACTTTGTTTATACTCCACTCTGCATTTAATCATTAATTGATATTAATCTCTGTCTCTTTCCCCTCAGCCCCCCCTCAGCAGATGACCCCCCCTCCCTGAGCCTGGTTCTGCTGGAGGTTTCTTCCTGTTAAAGGGAGTTTTTCCTTCCCACTGTCACCAAGTGCTGCTCATAGGGGGTCGTTTTGACTGTTGGGTTTTCTCTGTATTATTGTAGGGTCTTTACCCACAATACAAAGCGCCTTGAGGCGACTGTTTGTTGTGATTTGGCGCTAAATAAATAAAATTGAATTGAATAAAATTGAATTAAAAGGGCCCATCAAGGCCAAACTGTTATACTCTCTTGTTGTTTCCTGTCCTACTCACTCATCTCTTTTAATTGGGACATATCACACATTTTTAAATGACTATGCATATGTGGTATGGCTGGATTTAGAAAACAAGCACATTAATTCAACAAGCCTACTGTGTTATATGACAATACATGCAGCATAATAAAGCTTGGGACTGCAGACTCAATTTTCTCAATACTTTTCAGTTGGGGCACTTCATACATTAAGTGACTTAACACCCTGATTATGCAGGTCACATTTACATATTTGGTATTGATGGATTCAGCACAACCTCACCTTTCCAACAAGCCATCATATGTGTTTCTATGACAATCCTCGGCAAAGCAATTGCAAAGTAAATGAAAATATTTTGCAAAAATATTTTTTTTCCATGTTCGCCTATTTTAGGTATGTGTTCCAAGGTCTCTGTCTACCCCATACTTTAAGATATTCACATCCAGTTTTTTCTAGTGGGTAAAGCAAAATCCTGACTACATACATGCCTATTTTGAAAGCTCTCAGGCCTTGTGTTATTAATATACATCAGTTTTTGTGGGTTAACCCCCATACGGACAGACTGTATTTGGGCTCTTTTTTAGTTTTGGGGTATATAACAATATCTATCAATTTAACCATCTTGGCAGTAAAATATTTTTGGCCAAGAATCCATTTCATATAGTGGAGACCTCAGAGATGAGGAAAAATGTGGTTGGGTTTAGTTCTACCTCTGGTAGGGGTATGTCAAAAAATTTGGGGGCATTGTCACTAGCCTATAATGTTGTTCTGCTTCGTTCTAACCTGCTGCTGAGTCTCAGTCACAGACACACACCTGTTCACACCTGTTCAGTCACTGTGATCAGCATCAGTCAGTAAACCTCTGTGATACTGATGAGGTCAGGTGAGTATCGGGGGGGGGGGGGGGGGGGGGGGGGGGGTGTCTCAGAGCATGGAGGAGATTCCAGGAGACAGGCAGTTACTCTAGGAGAGCTGGACAGCACCGTAGAAGGTCCTTAACCCATCAGCAGGACCAGGATCTGCTCCTTTGAGCAGGAGGAACAGGATGAGCTACAAAATGGCCTCCAGCAACAGCTGGTGTGAATGTCTCTGACCAACAATCAGACACAGACTTCCTGAGGGGAGCCTGAGGACCCAACGCCCTCTAGTGGGCACTGTGCTCACTGTGGAGCCTGATTGGCATTTACCATAGAATACCAGAACTGGCACCACTGGTGCTCTGTGGTTTACACAGATAGGAGCAGGTTCACCCTGAGCACATGTGACAGATGGGTCTGGAGAAGCCGTGGAGAACGTTAGTGATGGTCTTGGAAAGTATATCCATGGAGAGACACACAGACCTGTACAGGCTAGGAAACACCACCCTAACCACCTGTGGGTGCAGGGTCCCCTTGGACAGCAGGTTCCAGGTTAGGAGGTCCTGGGATGTGAGCAGCCCTCAGTGAAAACAGGTGAATGCTGCTACACATGATCAGTCTGAGAGCCAATACCTGCAAAGGATGGGAGCGAACGACACTGAGAGCTGCTGCAGGCCTGACAGAGAGAGAGAGGCCAACAGGTAAATGCACTCACCTGAGAGAGCACGTCAGAGATAACCTACACCTACCAACAGGTAACTATACTCACCTACACACACACACACACACACACACACGCACACACACGCTAACCTACAGGTAAATATATGCAGTGCTGTCAAACAGGATTTACCCCCTTCCTGACCCCTTTTTTCCATATTTGTTACACATCTCATCATCTTCATGTCTGAGTAAATACAGAATGCAGTTTTTAAATGATTTCATTTATTAAGAAAAAAAACAGCTTTCCTAACCTACCTGAGCCTGTGTGAAAAAGTAACTGCCCCCCTGTTAAATCATGAATGAACTGTGATTAACCAGAGTTCAGTCTCACTGCCACAGCCAGACCTGATCACTGCAGACCTGCTGAAGCAGATGCTGTCTGACAAAGTGAAGCAGGTTAAAGGATACCAAGAAGTGGGCAAAAAAGGCCTCCATGGGAGAGCTCCAAGGAGAAAACTACTGCTGACCAACAAGAACACAAAGGCTCGTCTCACATCTGCCAACAAACATCTGGATGATCCCCGAGACTTCTGGGAAATATTCTGTGGACTGACGAGACAGAAACTGAACTTCTGGAAGCTCTGAGTCCCGTTACGTCTGCAGAAACTAACAGAGGGTTCCATAAAAACATGGTGGTGGTAGTGTGATGGTCTGGGCCTGCTTTGCTGTCACTGATGGAACCATGAATTCTGCTCTCCAACAGAAAATCCTGAAGGAGAACGTCCAGCCATCGGCTCAAGGGCACTCAGGCTATGCAGCAGTGATCAGAAACACAGCAGCAAGCCCACCTCTGATTGGCTCAAATAAACAAAATGAAGGTTTTGAGGCGGCCAAGTTAAAGTGTGGACTTAAATCAGACTGAGAGGCTTTGACCTTAAACAGGCCGTTCATGCTGGTTAGGAGGCAGTTACCTGTTCACACAGCGCAGGTAGGTTTGGAAGGGGGCAAATACTTTTTCACAGCACTTTACACTAAAACTAAAAGGTAAATACACCTGAGAGAGAGGAAGAGCATAAAGAACTACAGCTACATACATTCAAGAATTAAAACAGCTTTATTTAAACTCTGCTCGCGCACAGAAAAACAGAAAATATACAGAACTCATAGAAACAAGTGTAAAGAACATGTGTACAGTGTGTATTTTAGAGAGTATCTGTGTGTACAGTGTATTTTATGCAGTACCTGTCTGTACACACTGCCACACAGCGAACAGCTCCACTGAAGCTGCAGGAACAAGCAACACACCACATGACCTTTGACCTGTCCCACAGTGCACCTCTGCTCGCTGCTGAGAGCCCACTGGCCCAGGTGCATGATGGGAGCAGGAGGAGGGCAGGCTGAGCTGGTACAAACAAAAAAACAAACAAATAAATAAACAAACAACAACACAAACACATGAATCAGACTTGAGCTGACCTGTGAACTCACCTCGTATCTCCCAGGGAGACGACAGTTATGGAGCTGACAGGTAAGTACGTGAAGTACACACTTCCTGTCCTGAAACACACACACACACAGGTAATCTGTACAGGTATGATACACTGAGCCCAAACCAATCATGGAGTTCTAAAGGCTCACTGAGCCGTCTGGAGCTTAAAGTCAGGGTTTTACACCTGCTAAATCACCATGGTAACTGATGCTGAGCACCTCACCTGGTTGAGAGCAGGTTATGTTCAGGGTTTCAGTTTAAAATCAGCTGGAAGTTCTCACCGATTTATTTCCAGGATGCTCTCAGTGTGTTTGATGTGTGCAGCCTGCAGCGTTTAAGCCGTCTGAACTGGTTTGGTTTGGTTTGTTTGTGCAGGTGTGAACACGGTAATCACACTCAGGTGTGGACCAATCAAATGCACCGAGACCCTCTGGAGGAGGCGGTCTTAGTCCAGTTCCAAATAAACTCCAGAGCAGTTTGTTTATGGAATGAAGGTGATCCCACCTTGATCCGACCCAACTACCAGGTGTACGCTACAACACCTGAGCTTCCTGTAACCATGGAGATGAGTGAAGGTCAGTACGGGCGAGTAACCAGCCGTGAAACGGGCGTAAATCCTTCATGTTCTCCAGTATTCCTGAACACAGCACCCTCTTCCTGTAGTTACTTTTGCTGCCCCCCCTCCTTGCTGACCTGACCAATAGGCAGACTGAACATGCTCACCTGATCTGTAATGACACATTTATTTGGTGCTCACCTGGATTTTTCTCTGTCTGAAAGAAACTACAGTAAAAAGCTACAAGGTCACAAACTCATCAGCCTATTGAGAGCAGAGGAAATGAACTGTAGGTGTGAAAATGTATAAATGTTGTTCTACTCGATTCTACTGGAGTCTACTTTACTCTGCTGGAAACAGACACACACCACAAATACCTGTTAGTCACTTTGATCTGCACACAGACTGAGGTGGAAGTAAGAAAGTACAAAGATGCTTGTGTACTTGGTGACAGCTTTAACTTTTACTCTGCTATGACTGATCCAGCTAATGCAAAGAAAGCCTGGCTTTGTTGAACCTCCTTCACAGTCACAGACCTCAGGTCAGATTCATGTTAGCAGCAGCAGACCCCCCTAAAGGCTGCAGCTCTGTCACATCCAGCTGTTAATAAAGATTTGAATCAACTCTGAATCACAACCTCTGAACCACCACAGCTACAGGTGAGCCTCTAACCACGCCCCTCAGTTACATCATCACAGGTGGGTTCATACCTGGGTGTTAGCGGCGATGAGTCTGTAGAAAGATCCAGGCTGGAGGACAGGAAACCATCGAGCGCAGACACCTGAGAACACCAGCACCACCTACACACACACGTAACCATGTATCCAGGTGAGTTCAGGTAAATCATAGAACCCACACAGCTGTGCCTCTCACCTTCTCCTCCCCCGCGAGCCGTACGCCTATACACGTCACCATGACAACCAACGTGCCACAAGTTCTGTCTGACGTCAGCAGCATTCTAGACTTGTGTGCTTTGGAGATCAAAGCAGCATTTCCGCCTTTGAATGTTAAAAACCTCGAAGTACGCCCCAGGATTTTCATACACTGGAGAACATTTCTCGAAACCAGAGAGCACAGAAATGGCGTCCAAACCCAAAACCAAACCCAAAGCTGAAAAAACAACTAAAGAACTGGAAGCAAAGAAAAGAAAAGAAGAGCTTAATAATGAAAAAGATAATTACGAGAAACAGCAAAAAGAATATGAGAAGCAATTAGCTGCAATCAGCAGTGCAGCAGCTCAAGAAAAGGCCGAATTACAACAATCTCACGAACGGGAACTGGAAACAGTGAGATCTGAGACTCGTGCTGCTCAGAGTGAAATCAAACAGGTCACAGACAATTGTTATGAGACCATCAACAACCTCAAGAAAAAACTTGAAGATGTTGAAAAAAGATATCAAATGCAGGTCCAAAAACTGACGAAACAATGCCAGGATTCAGCTAAAATAATCAGCGAAAAAGACGATATGATTGAAAGTCTTAAAAACAAACTACAAGAGAAGGAAGACATCATTAAAAACCAAGAAGCTGCTCGGGTCTCCGAGCTTAAACAAATTAGGAACCAAGCCGCTGAGAGAGAAGCAGAGCTCAGGTATTTGTTAAAAAGCGAAGTCCAGGAAAACAAGAAGAGCAAAGCAACAAACGAAAAGCTTCATATTCAATTGGAAGCCGAGAAGGAAAAAATAACGTGCTATCCGATGACTACCAGATACGTGTTTATGAATTGCTTGATTTAAATAATGAGCATACTTCACTAAATGAGACAATCAAGCACCAACAGCGAAACAACACAATGCTGAAAGAAAGACTCCGTCTGTCCAAAGTGGAGTCAGAGCGGTACAAGAGGATCTGGCTCTCTGCATGGAAGACTTTGAAAAGGCTTTCCCTCACGGATCTCACAACAGAGACCCGGCCTTCAGACAGTTCCGGGCCAGGTTAATGGCCATGAAAAAGAAATATGTACAAGGTGTACCCTTGAGCCAATCTGAAAAGGAGGCATTTGAAATTCGAGGAGAATATTTAGCATCAAAATTAAAACAACGCGAGCAAAGAATTGAGGGATTATTAAAGGAGGTTGAAAAGCTGAAAAGGAACATCGCTGCAGATCGCAGGAAGTATATAGTGTCTCTAACCGCAGCAAAAACTTGCACTTGTGAATGGCGACATTCTTTGCTTGAAGAAGAACAAAAGCAAGAGATCGGTCGTCTGAAAGGTCAAGTAAAGGAGCTTGAGTTAGAACTGAAAAAAGAAAGGGAGAGGCAACGTCAACGTGAGACACAGAGAACATCTGCGCCTCAACCTGAAACTGTAGTGCCGAAAACTGGTCCAGGCACTGTCAAACGCTATCAGCCTTTACGGGTTTTACCTCCTATAAGAAGACGATCTTCTTAGCAGCGTGGCTGTAAAGAAAATGTAGTATTTATTCATACAAATGTATATCTATGTAAACTGAACTGTTGGCTGACATGTAGCTCCTGTGATCCCACCGGCCGTCCCTGGAAAGGGGGATCTCTCTTTGAATTGCCTTTCCCGAGGTTTCTTCCTCATCGGTCTGGCCTCTGGGGGAGTTTTTCCTCGTCTTCATAGAGAGCCTTGGGCTGGATCAGGAGCTCCATGACAGCAAAAACAACAAATAATAATATAAATAAATAAAATAAATATTTGGTTTCTTTTAGATTTCTTTCCCCATGTGTAAATTGCCAGCCTTAAACCTTGGTTAAACACATTCCCATTATTCATATGTGTGCTCTGACAGGAAAACTCCAAAGTTAACATTCCATTTTTATTCGTTTATTTATGTTGTGGCACAAATCATTAAATAAATTGAAAAGGATCAAACATGGTCAAAAACGGCAAAGAAGCAATCAACTGAATTTCAACAGCTTCTAGTGGGATCACGGCTTTGCAAAAGTCTCACCAATTATGCAATCAAGAGTATATTAATAATGCTGGTGTCAAGACAACCTGTTCTACTGTTTTCCCCCTTTATTGCAAGCTTATTATAGTTAAGGAAAACTGACATTGAAAAAGACATTTTTGGTAACTGAAATAAATAAAAACGATAATTAAAAGGAAAAAAAAAGAACTAAAACTGAATTGTGGATTTATAAAACTAACTAAAACAAACTGAAATGAGAAATAAGATAATCTTCATTTTCTTTTCAGTTTATTTAAAAGACTTGTGGATTGACATGAAATCCTGTTTCCGCTCTAGCAGTTTCGGCTGGGAGCATTATCCATAAGAGGAAGGAAAGACTGTGCAGAGGGACGTGACCAGGTTCTGGATTTGCCAGTATTCAGAGGGTCTGTGGTGGTCTCTGGATGCCGAATTCAGTGGAATTCTCAATGAAACGGTCCACTGGAAGGGCTCCTGCTGAGGTCTTCCTAAAACACAAAAGAGCAGCTTCTGACTACAGATTTCAGCATCAACGGTTACATAGAAAAACAAAGGGCTGGAATATATTATGCATTGTTTTTCTGGTATTTTAAACAGAAAACCAAGCTGGTTATCCCACAGAAGAATAAAAATTCAGGTTTCAAGCCTGAACAGAAGCTAAGCAGCAGGAAAATGCCAGCTTGGCTATTGAGGCAAACAGAAATGCAGATGGCATTGTGGGAACTTAACTGCAGCTACTAACAAAACAAGGCCGGACATCATTATGTCCTTTATGGGTTTTACTGAATGAAAGAAAGTGGCCACATCATGAAATTTTAGGACTGCTTTTTTGCATTTGTGCAATATTTCTAAAATTAGAAACATCCTTTCTCAGACGGATGCTGAAAAGCTAATTCATGCATTTATTACTTCTAGGCTGGACTATTGTAATTCATTATTATCAGGCTGTCCTAAAAGCTCCCTGAAAAGCCTTCAGCTGATCCAAAATGCTGCAGCTAGAGTACTGACAGGGACTAGAAAGAGAGAGCAGATTTCTCCCATTTTGGCTTCTCTTCATTGGCTCCCTGTTAAATCTAGAATAGAATTTAAAATTCTTCTCCTCACCTACAAGGTCTTGAATAATCAGGCCCCATCTTATCTCAAAGACCTCATAGTACCGTATCACCCCAACAGAGCACTTCGCTCTCAGACTGCTGGCTTACTTGTGGTTCCTAGGATACTTAAGAGTAGAATGGGAGGCAGAGCCTTCAGCTTTCAGGCCCCTCTTCTGTGGAACCAGCTTCCAGCTTGGATTCAGGAGACAGACACCCTCTCTATTTTTAAGATTAGGCTTAAAATATCCTTTATGATAAAGCTTATAGTTAGGGCTGGATCAGGTGACCCTGAACCATCCCTTAGTTATGCAGCTATAGGCCTAGACTGCTGGGGGGGGGTTCCCATAATGAACTGTTTCTTTTCAATCACCTTATTTAATTTGTTTATACTCCACTCTGCATTTAATCATTAATTGTTATTAATCTCTGTCTCTTTCCCCTCAGCCCCCCCTCAGCAGATGACCCCCCCTCCCTGAGCCTGGTTCTGCTGGAGGTTTCTTCCTGTTAAAAGGGAGTTTTTCCTTCCCACTGTCACCAAGTGCTGCTCATAGGGGGTCGTTTTGACTGTTGGGTTTTCTCTGTATTATTGTAGGGTCTTTACCCACAATACAAAGCGCATTGAGGCGACTGTTTGTTGTGATTTGGCGCTAAATAAATAAAATTGAATTGAATAAAATTGAATTAAAAAGGCCCATCAAGGCCAAACTGTTATACTCTCTTGTTGTTTCCTGTCCTACTCACTCATCTCTTTTAATTGGGACATATCACACATTTTTAAATGACTATGCATATGTGGTATGGCTGGATTTAGAAAACAAGCACATTAATTCAACAAGCCTACTGTGTTATATGACAATACATGCAGCATAATAAAGCTTGGGACTGCAGACTCAATTTTCTCAATACTTTTCAGTTGGGGCACTTCATACATTAAGTGACTTAACACCCTGATTATGCAGGTCACATTTACATATTTGGTATTGATGGATTCAGCACAACCTCACCTTTCCAACAAGCCATCATATGTGTTTCTATGACAATCCTCGGCAAAGCAATTGCAAAGTAAATGAAAATATTTTGCAAAAATATTTTTTTTCCATGTTCGCCTATTTTAGGTATGTGTTCCAAGGTCTCTGTCTACCCCATACTTTAAGATATTCACATCCAGTTTTTTCTAGTGGGTAAAGCAAAATCCTGACTACATACATGCCTATTTTGAAAGCTCTCAGGCCTTGTGTTATTAATATACATCAGTTTTTGTGGGTTAACCCCCATGCGGACAGACTGTATTTGGGCTCTTTTTTAGTTTTGGGGTATATAACAATATCTATCAATTTAACCATCTTGGCAGTAAAATATTTTTGGCCAAGAATCCATTTCATATAGTGGAGACCTCAGAGATAAGGAAAAATGTGGTTGGGTTTAGTTCTACCTCTGGTAGGGGTATGTCAAAAAATTTGGGGGCATTGTCACTAGCCTATAATGTTGTTCTGCTTCGTTCTAACCTGCTGCTGAGTCTCAGTCACAGACACACACCTGTTCACACCTGTTCAGTCACTGTGATCTGCGACAGACTGAAGTGATCTCCACGCCTGCTCCATCAGGCTGTGGGAGAGGAAGCTTCCATGTGTTTAAAGCCTCAGCTTAGAAACCAGCAGCAGCACTGAGAGCGACTCAGGCTCAGTTTCTGCAGCATTTAGCGCTCAGATTATTTTACTGTTAGATTTTTATGTTGTTTACAGATTTTAATTTGATGTCCCTGCAGCAGGCGGCACTCGTAGGGATCATTTTCTGTGGAAGAGTCATGTGACCTGTGAAACACCTTTTAGATTGGTCAGATGGTGCCAGCACATGTAGGTGAAATGCTGGGTTACCTCAGAGCTGATAACCAGCTTATCCTGATCACTAATGTTGGGCTAACTGAATCCAGATGACAGAAAGAGACTCTGGGTACGCTCAAGGAGCTTCAAGTGGACACTGGAGGAGGAACAATAAAGTTTTATTTGTCTGTATGAACATGTAAAAAAACAAATAAGGTTAGAGTGAAGCAGGTGGAGGTCAGTCAGGGTGGAGGTGCAGACAGGTGAGCTGAAGGGGAGGAGTCAGTCTGGTCAGGAAGTCTCTGTCTCCTCGCGTGAACTTCCTCACCTCTGAAACACACACAGAGAGAAACAATAAAAAAATAATATACAAAGAAACAAACAGACTCTGTGTGTTTGTGTGTGTGTGTTACCCTGGGGTCTCCGGTTGGTGTGTTTCCTGCAGGTGAGGCTGAGCGGCCGATTCATGACATCACTGCTGCACACACACAACAGGAAGTGGAGGAGGAAGTCATCAGAATCACCATCACACACCTGAGAGATTAAAGGAGCATCAGTCAGTAAACCTCTGTGATACTGCTGAGGTCAGGTGAGTATCGGGGAGGGGGTGTCTCAGAGCATGGAGGAGATTCCAGGAGACAGGCAGTTACTCTAGGAGAGCTGGACAGCACCGTAGAAGGTCCTTAACCCATCAGCAGGACCAGGATCTGCTCCTTTGAGCAGGAGGAACAGGATGAGCTACAAAATGGCCTCCAGCAACAGCTGGTGTGAATGTCTCTGACCAACAATCAGATACAGACTTCCTGAGGGGAGCCTGAGGACCCAACGCCCTCTAGTGGGCACTGTGCTCACTGTGGCGCCTGATTGGCATTTACCATAGAATACCAGAACTGGCACCACTGGTGCTCTGTGGTTTACACAGATAGGAGCAGGTTCACCCTGAGCACATGTGACAGATGAAAAAGGGTCTGGAGAAGCCGTGGAGAACGTTAGTGATGGTCTTGGAAAGTATATCCATGGAGAGACACACAGACCTGTACAGGCTAGGAAACACCACCCTAACCACCTGTGGGTGCAGGGTCCCCTTGGACAGCAGGTTCCAGGTTAGGAGGTCCTGGGATGTGAGCAGCCCTCAGTGAAAACAGGTGAATGCTGCTACACATGATCAGTCTGAGAGCCAATACCTGCAAAGGATGGGAGCGGACCCCGCCCTGTCTGTTGGTGGTGTCTGTTCTGATCTAAACATGGCGGCACAGAGGGGGGAGGAGCTTCAGAGCCACAAAAGCTGCAACGCTCACACTGACAGCTCCTTCATAATCATGTTAACATGATGTAACATTATAGAGACAGGTAAATGTATACACCTGAGAGACACAGGAAGTGGTACTGACCTGGCTCTGCCCGCGAGGGTAGACTCTGACGTGACCTCTGACCCGGAGTGCTCTCTGAAGCCCCTCCCACTGAGCATCAGTCAATCCCATCAGAGGACGAACCAGCGCACCTGAGAACCACACATGAGCCTCACCTGTCCCATCATCAATCACCAGCCTGATCAATGAGCGGATGAATACGATCAGTTTGACCATCAGAGAGGACAGCTGTTAGTTTTTCCATGTTACTGAGACCTGATTAATTAAGTTGATTAATGTGTATCAGAAATCAATCAGCAGGTGAGTTTAAGAGGAACACGTTCTTACTTTGCTTTGGACTGAAAGACAGACGAGGTCGAACGACACTGAGAGCTGCTGCAGGCCTGACAGAGAGAGAGAGGCCAACAGGTAAATGCACTCACCTGAGAGAGCACGTCAGAGATAACCTACACCTACCAACAGGTAACTATACTCACCTACACACACACACACACACACACACACACACATACACACACACACGCACACACACGCTAACCGACAGGTAAATATATGCAGTGCTGTCAAACAGGATTTACCCCCTTCCTGACCCCTTTTTTCCATATTTGTTACACATCTCATCATCTTCATGTCTGAGTAAATACAGAATGCAGTTTTTAAATGATTTCATTTATTAAAAAAAAAACAGCTTTCCTAACCTACCTGAGCCTGTGTGAAAAAGTAACTGCCCCCCTGTTAAATCATGAATGAACTGTGATTAACCAGAGTTCAGTCTCACTGCCACAGCCAGACCTGATCACTGCAGACCTGCTGAAGCAGATGCTGTCTGACAAAGTGAAGCAGGTTAAAGGATACCAAGAAGTGGGCAAAAAAGGCCTCCATGGGAGAGCTCCAAGGAGAAAACTACTGCTGACCAACAAGAACACAAAGGCTCGTCTCACATCTGCCAACAAACATCTGGATGATCCCCGAGACTTCTGGGAAAATATTCTGTGGACTGACGAGACAGAAACTGAACTTCTGGAAGCTCTGAGTCCCGTTACGTCTGCAGAAACTAACAGAGGGTTCCATAAAAACATGGTGGTGGTAGTGTGATGGTCTGGGCCTGCTTTGCTGTCACTGATGGAACCATGAATTCTGCTCTCCAACAGAAAATCCTGAAGGAGAACGTCCAGCCATCGGCTCAAGGGCACTCAGGCTATGCAGCAGTGATCAGAAACACAGCAGCAAGCCCACCTCTGATTGGCTCAAATAAACAAAATGAAGGTTTTGAGGCGGCCAAGTTAAAGTGTGGACTTAAATCAGACTGAGAGGCTTTGACCTTAAACAGGCCGTTCATGCTGGTTAGGAGGCAGTTACCTGTTCACACAGCGCAGGTAGGTTTGGAAGGGGGCAAATACTTTTTCACAGCACTTTACACTAAAACTAAAAGGTAAATACACCTGAGAGAGAGGAAGAGCATAAAGAACTACAGCTACATACATTCAAGAATTAAAACAGCTTTATTTAAACTCTGCTCGCGCACAGAAAAACAGAAAATATACAGAACTCATAGAAACAAGTGTAAAGAACATGTGTACAGTGTGTATTTTAGAGAGTATCTGTGTGTACAGTGTATTTTATGCAGTACCTGTCTGTACACACTGCCACACAGCGAACAGCTCCACTGAAGCTGCAGGAACAAGCAACACACCACATGACCTTTGACCTGTCCCACAGTGCAACTCTGCTCGCTGCTGAGAGCCCACTGGCCCAGGTGCATGATGGGAGCAGGTGGAGGGCAGGCTGAGCTGGTACAAACAAAAAAACAAACAAATAAATAAACAAACAACAACACAAACACATGAATCAGACTTGAGCTGACCTGTGAACTCACCTCGTATCTCCCAGGGAGACGACAGTTATGGAGCTGACAGGTAAGTACGTGAAGTACACACTTCCTGTCCTGAAACACACACACACACAGGTAATCTGTACAGGTATGATACACTGAGCCCAAACCAATCATGGAGTTCTAAAGGCTCACTGAGCCGTCTGGAGCTTAAAGTCAGGGTTTTACACCTGCTAAATCACCATGGTAACTGATGCTGAGCACCTCACCTGGTTGAGAGCAGGTTATGTTCAGGGTTTCAGTTTAAAATCAGCTGGAAGCTCTCACCGACTTATTTCCAGGATGCTCTCAGTGTGTTTGATGTGTGCAGCCTGCAGCGTTTAAGCCGTCTGAACTGGTTTGGTTTGGTTTGTTTGTGCAGGTGTGAACACGGTAATCACACTCAGGTGTGGACCAATCAAATGCACCAAGACCCTCTGGAGGAGGCGGTCTTAGTCCAGTTCCAAATAAACTCCAGAGCAGTTTGTTTATGGAATGAAGGTGATCCCACCTTGATCCGACCCAACTACCAGGTGTACGCTACAACACCTGAGCTTCCTGTAACCATGGAGATGAGTGAAGGTCAGTACGGGCGAGTAACCAGCCGTGAAACGGGCGTAAATCCTTCATGTTCTCCAGTATTCCTGAACACAGCACCCTCTTCCTGTAGTTACTTTTGCTGCCCCCCCTCCTTGCTGACCTGACCAATAGGCAGACTGAACATGCTCACCTGATCTGTAATGACACATTTATTTGGTGCTCACCTGGATTTTTCTCTGTCTGAAAGAAACTACAGTAAAAAGCTACAAGGTCACAAACTCATCAGCCTATTGAGAGCAGAGGAAATGAACTGTAGGTGTGAAAATGTATAAATGTTGTTCTACTCGATTCTACTGGAGTCTACTTTACTCTGCTGGAAACAGACACACACCACAAATACCTGTTAGTCACTTTGATCTGCACACAGACTGAGGTGGAAGTAAGAAAGTACAAAGATGCTTGTGTACTTGGTGACAGCTTTAACTTTTACTCTGCTATGACTGATCCAGCTAATGCAAAGAAAGCCTGGCTTTGTTGAACCTCCTTCACAGTCACAGACCTCAGGTCAGATTCATGTTAGCAGCAGCAGACCCCCCTAAAGGCTGCAGCTCTGTCACATCCAGCTGTTAATAAAGATTTGAATCAACTCTGAATCACAACCTCTGAACCACCACAGCTACAGGTGAGCCTCTAACCACGCCCCTCAGTTACATCATCACAGGTGGGTTCATACCTGGGTGTTAGCGGCGATGAGTCTGTAGAAAGATCCAGGCTGGAGGACAGGAAACCATCGAGCGCAGACACCTGAGAACACCAGCACCACCTACACACACACGTAACCATGTATCCAGGTGAGTTCAGGTAAATCATAGAACCCACACAGCTGTGCCTCTCACCTTCTCCTCCCCCGCGAGCCGTACGCCTATACACGTCACCATGACAACCAACGTGCACAAGTTCTGTCTGACGTCAGCAGCATTCTAGACTTGTGTGCTTTGGAGATCAAAGCAGCATTTCCGCCTTTGAATGTTAAAAACCTCGAAGTACGCCCCAGGATTTTCATACACTGGAGAACATTTCTCGAAACCAGAGAGCACAGAAATGGCGTCCAAACCCAAAACCAAACCCAAAGCTGAAAAAACAACTAAAGAACTGGAAGCAAAGAAAAGAAAAGAAGAGCTTAATAATGAAAAAGATAATTACGAGAAACAGCAAAAAGAATATGAGAAGCAATTAGCTGCAATCAGCAGTGCAGCAGCTCAAGAAAAGGCCGAATTACAACAATCTCACGAACGGGAACTGGAAACAGTGAGATCTGAGACTCGTGCTGCTCAGAGTGAAATCAAACAGGTCACAGACAATTGTTATGAGACCATCAACAACCTCAAGAAAAAACTTGAAGATGTTGAAAAAAGATATCAAATGCAGGTCCAAAACTGACGAAACAATGCCAGGATTCAGCTAAAATAATCAGCGAAAAAGACGATATGATTGAAAGTCTTAAAAACAAACTACAAGAGAAGGAAGACATCATTAAAAACCAAGAAGCTGCTCGGGTCTCCGAGCTTAAACAAATTAGGAACCAAGCCGCTGAGAGAGAAGCAGAGCTCAGGTATTTGTTAAAAAGCGAAGTCCAGGAAAACAAGAAGAGCAAAGCAACAAACGAAAAGCTTCATATTCAATTGGAAGCCGAGAAGGAAAAAAATAACGTGCTATCCGATGACTACCAGATACGTGTTTATGAATTGCTTGATTTAAATAATGAGCATACTTCACTAAATGAGACAATCAAGCACCAACAGCGAAACAACACAATGCTGAAAGAAAGACTCCGTCTGTCCAAAGTGGAGTCAGAGCGGTACAAAGAGGATCTGGCTCTCTGCATGGAAGACTTTGAAAAGGCTTTCCCTCACGGATCTCACAACAGAGACCCGGCCTTCAGACAGTTCCGGGCCAGGTTAATGGCCATGAAAAAGAAATATGTACAAGGTGTACCCTTGAGCCAATCTGAAAAGGAGGCATTTGAAATTCGAGGAGAATATTTAGCATCAAAATTAAAACAACGCGAGCAAAGAATTGAGGGATTATTAAAGGAGGTTGAAAAGCTGAAAAGGAACATCGCTGCAGATCGCAGGAAGTATATAGTGTCTCTAACCGCAGCAAAAACTTGCACTTGTGAATGGCGACATTCTTTGCTTGAAGAAGAACAAAAGCAAGAGATCGGTCGTCTGAAAGGTCAAGTAAAGGAGCTTGAGTTAGAACTGAAAAAAGAAAGGGAGAGGCAACGTCAACGTGAGACACAGAGAACATCTGCGCCTCAACCTGAAACTGTAGTGCCGAAAACTGGTCCAGGCACTGTCAAACGCTATCAGCCTTTACGGGTTTTACCTCCTATAAGAAGACGATCTTCTTAGCAGCGTGGCTGTAAAGAAAATGTAGTATTTATTCATACAAATGTATATCTATGTAAACTGAACTGTTGGCTGACATGTACAGTGGCGGCTGGTGCTAAAAAAACTGAGGGGGGCGCACACAAACAAACAAATGAAAAACAAACAAAACAAATCTTAAAAAAATAGCACTATATGAACATGAATTTTGCCCTCCTTTCCTTCTGCCCTGCAAATTTCTCAATTACATTCTTGTTAAAGTCAGTCATCTCTGTGACTAGTCTTTTCTCCATTGACAACATGGCCAATGCATTCAGCCTGTCCTGAGTCATTGAGTTTCTCAGAAAAGTCTTGATTCTTTTCAGAGTTGAAAAGCACCTTTCAGCTTCTGCTGTGGTCATGGGTGTGGTGATGAGGATCTTCAAGAGCGTGACAGTTTCTGAAAAGACTTCTTCTAGATTGTTTTCCATAAACAGCTGGAGTAGGCCCACAGCACCACAACAGGCTTTGAACTCTTCCTTGCTGTAGATGAGAGTAAGCTCTGTCTTCAGCTTACCTCGTTGAGCACTGGATAGGCTTTTAAGGTGTTGCTCAGTGCATCTTCAGGAAATGCTGTGTTGTATTGTTCAAATCTGTCCCCCTGCAGGAGTGTGGCACTAACAAGGTGGTTTGTGAAAGAAAAGCGCTCCCTGGTGTGTCCCAGTATGATATCACAGACCTTAAGAGAGAAGGACAAACATGAAGATTATGATTTTATAATCACATTTTTCATTCTAAATATGAAATGTTATTTTGTCCTTTCTATTAAGTCATAGAAAGAAGGAACACATTTTATTTATAAACTTACTGATTTTAATAACATTTGCTGCCATTTTTTAAGGCTGTGTTATGAAATGTGTTACAGCATTTTTGTGGGACAAGATTATACAAAATTCAGTAACCAAATGTTTTATTCCCCATTACCCATAAACTTCAGTACAACTTAAATAATAAAATATCTTGCTGACAAACATTACATCAACATACCTACACAGCATAGACACAACTAAAGGTATTTCTAACTACAACGCACATCTTCCTAATATATTAAATAACACTACTATAAACCAGTGTAACAGTAATTTTCTGACGCTTCTTCACTGGCTGACTACTACTGTACTGTCCTGCCCCAACGCCTTGCCAGGGTCGACAGCTGGTTAACTCCTCTCCAACAAACCACACAAATGACAGGTTCCAGTTAACTCTTTATGGTAAGTTGAAGTAGGGTAAAACTGTGAAACAAAATACAATACCATTCAGAGGGCGGTTTGACAGTGCTATAGAAAATAGCTTAGAAGCTAGATTAGCTTAACCAACAAATAACAAATATAGAACTCTACTAAAGGTTAGCAGGGCTCTAAACTAGGTGGATTAACATTTATCTTGTTTTATATGCATATAATTAATACATCATACCGACGATGCCTTCAAGGGCTGACTTGAGACTCAACAGACAGAAATCGCGCATCAAGCTTGTTTTCCCGCACAACAATGTCCACTGCTCATGACGTCATCAGTCGATGCCGCAAGCATAAAAACACTACCCTTGTTCCCCAGTAGATGGCAGCAAAGGAACATGAAAAACTTATAAACACCAAATTTCTCAGCAAAGACAACAGGAAGACAACATCAAACAGAACACTCCCCGCCTGATACCCAGGGGGTTTCACACTTTTCTTTCCTTTACCTACGTTATGTTAAACATCAAAATAGGCTCAGTTATGCGTTCATTTAACCTTAAGAAACCTTCTCTTTACTTAACACTTGAAACATTGCACACTTATTAATCTGGGGAAATCAGCAGGACCAGTTCATTAACAGGTCTGAGAAGCAGTTTGGTTCCGTCCTTCCTGACGATTCTCAGCTGAACCTTGCGTACTCGTCCATCTTTGCTGGGGTACACCTCTGTGATGATGCCAAGAGGCCAGTCATTCCTTTTGCAGTGAATGTCCTTGAGAAGCACTACACTTCCTTCTTTGAGATTGGGGTGGTCGGATGACCACTTCCTGCGGGGCTGTAGTGTCGCCAGGTACTGCTTGCGCCACCTGTCCCAGAAAGTGTTAGACAGGCTTTGAACTCTGCGCCACTGCTGCTTGTGTAAGTCCTTGTGGTCAGACTCGCCAGCTGGAGGTGGGCAGGGGCCTACCTTTTGAGTCAGCAGTGATGCGGGTGTGAGGATAAAAGGATCTGTTGGGTCAGTAGACCCAGGCACAAGTGGGCGGTTATTCACAATGGCCGTGACCTCAGCCAAAAGGGTTGTGAGCACCTCGTGTGTGAGCTTAGATCTTATTTGCATGAGCATTGAATCCAAGATGCGGCGTGTGACACCGATCATTCTTTCCCACACCCCTCCCATATGAGAGGAGTGTGGGGCATTGAAGGTCCAACTGCAGCCCCGCTCAGAGAGGAATCTCTCCAGTGTCTTCTCATCAGCATTTGAAGGGATTTTGAGGTCTTTAGAGGCGCAGATGAAATTTGTGCCCCTGTCTGAGCGGAGGTGTTTCACTGGCCCCCGTATGGCCTGGAACCTTCTGAGTGCATTAATGAAGCTGGATGAATCTAAAGACTCGATGACCTCGATGTGAATGGCTCTGACAGATAAGCAAGTAAAGAGAACTGCCCACCTCTTGCTCTCAGCGTGTCCTCCCCTTGTGCGACGTGCAGCAACAGCCCAGGGCCCGAACACGTCCATGCCAACATTAGTAAAAGGTGGCTCAGTGCTGAGTCTGTCGGGTGGCAGGTCAGCCATCTTTTGAAATTCACATTTTCCTCTGAGTTTGCGGCAGACAAAGCATTCAAAAATTACTTTGTTTACGACTCTTTTGGCACCCAGTATCCAATAGCCAGCAGATCGGATGGCGCCCTCAGTAAAGTGGCGTCCTTGGTGTTGTGACTGTTCATGAAAGTGACGCACAATGAGGGTGGCTACATGGTGACCTCCAGGCAAGATCAGCGGTCTCTTCTCACTGGGTTCTAGATCGGCAGCTGTGAGACGTCCTCCGACTCTCAGCAAGCCTGCTTGGTCAAGAAAGGGATCCAGGGACCAGAGAAGACTGCCCTTTGGAATGTTTGTGTTGGATGAGAGGCACTCTAGTTCTCTCTCAAAGGTCTCCTGCTGGACTGTTCTAATGATGACTGTTGTGCTCTGGTTGAGAACATCCACTGTTGCAGGTGTGCAGCAAGGATGCCATCCCTGACACTGTTCGCTATTCTTGTCTTTCCTGAAACACTTAACGCCCACCAGGCTGTTGTTGAGATCTGGTCCGGTTAGGAGCACTTGGTTTAGAGACAGGCCATTGTGCTGTGCGCTGGAGTCAAACACGACTCTTATCTGAGAAGGCTTTTTCGGGTGATAAACTCCAAAGCACGGTAGGTACCAGTGTTCCTCTCCGGGTTTCAGTAGGGGAGCTTCTTCCGCGTGCCCGCTCTGAAAGATCCTTTCCATGAACGTAATGAACTGCTGTTTCATTTCAGGTCTCCTTTTGAATGAGCGCTGCAGCGAATTGAGGCGTTCCAGCGCCTGGGCACGGTTGTTGGGCAGCCGTGGGCGGGGAGCTCTGAAAGGAAGAGGAGCCACCCAGCTGTTTCCCTCGTCCTTGTAGACTCCATGGTCCATGATGCTCAGAAACTGCATGTCCTCAATGGACGGTGCCTCTGTGTCATCATCCTTTGTTGTCTGAAACGCATCACTGTCCAAAGTGTTCCGTATTGCCTTTGCATGACTGCCTCCATGCAGGATGAAGTGTGAGAAGGGTTCAGTGACACAGTATCTCTCCTTCACCGTGTAGCTGTTTGGGCATGGCTGAAAGAGAGAAGGGCGTCCGTTTCTCAGCACATTGGTGTAGTAGGAGTGGACAAGCGGCGGCTTGTGCATGTCCCCAATACACACATCACCCACAATCACCCAACCCAGATCCAGTTTTTGGGCGTAGGGTGCATTGTGTGGGCCGTTCACCTGTCTTCTCACCTTGTGGGCTCTGATTATGTCCCTGCCCAACAACAGCAAAATGGGGGCTTGTGGGTCGAGATTGGGGATGTGCTTTGCGAGATGTCTCAAATGGGTGTGGCTGGAGGCGACCTCGGGTGAGGGAATTTCCCTCCGATTGTTTGGGATTTCGTTGCATTCAATCAATGGTGGCAGTGACAGCACAATGCTGCCATCCACAGGTTCCACCATGAAGCCACATGCCTGTCTACCTTCAGTCTCTATTGTTCCTGCACATGTTTTCAGGGAGTATGGTGAGGGCTGTCCTGAAATATTGAAAATACTGAAAAACTCTGTTCGTACAAGTGATCGGTTACTTTGATCATCTAAGATGGCATACATACGGACTGCAGCATAAGAGTGGTTGGCTGGGTATACCTTTACCAGACATATTTTCGAACAGGAGCGCCCTGAGATGTCCTTTCCACACACCTTGGTGCATGTGGCCGAGACAGGAGTCTCCCCGCCATTCTCAGGTGCAGGGTTCTCTGAGCTGCTGCCTTTCAGTGCTGGGCCAGGGTGTAGCGCTGCAACATGCATGTTGCTTCCACATTCTGTGCAGCTTACCTCATCGTTGCAGTTTCTTGCCAAATGTATGGCTTTGCAGCACTTGTAGCACACTCCATGTTTCTTTAAGAGTGCCTTTCTTTCCTCTATGGGCTTATCTCTAAATCCACGGCATTTGTGGAGAGGGTGGGGCTTGTTGTGCAAGAGACAACGTTTCGCTGGGTCCTCTCTGCTGGTGGACTTACTTGCAGATGGGGAGTCAGAAGGTGTTAGTGAGGTATCAGGAGACACTCCTGTCTTGAGAACAGCTACTGCCCTCTGGCTCTCTAACTTTGATGCAGGCTTGTGATAACCAGACTGTTCGTTGCTGGATGCTGCCAGCATGAAGCCAGGATCATTTCGCATCCTTGCCTGCAGGCACACAAAGTTCACAAAGAAGCTGAATGGGGGATAGGTGACCCTATGTTGTTCCTTATAATTAAAACCTAATGTGAGCCACTTCTCTTGCAGGTAGAATGGCAGTTTCTGCACAATAGGGTTAATCCCGCGGGGTGTGTCTAGATAACTGAGGCCGAACAGGTCCCCATCAGCCTTTGCTGCCTGTATTTCCATCAGTAAGTCCCCCAGCTCTCTTAGTTTGAGCTCATTCTTGTTCTGCACTTTGGGAAAGCTTTCCAGCCTTTTGAACAAGGAGTTTTCAATTACCTCAGGTGCACCATAGTACTCATTGAGCCGATTCCATACAGCCCTGAGTCCATGTTCTGGGTGATTCACGTGAACAGTTCTTATGCGTCTAGCATGTTCGGATGAGTCCTTGCCTAACCATTTTACAAGAAGGTCAAGCTGCTCACTAGCTGAGAGGCTGAGGTCTCTGATAGAATTCATAAACGATGCTTTCCAAGCTCTAAAGCATTCAGGACGGTCATTAAACTGCACAAGCCCAGTGGAGATAAGCTCACGCCGGGCCATAAATCTGACAAGGTCTGATATTCCTCTGTTTTCATCAAACTGAGCATGTACAGGGCTTCTTTGTTGGTGAGCAACACTGGGTAGTAAGTGGGAATTGTCTAATGGTTGGTTATATGCAGTGTCACTGTAGTCATTTCCTAAAGGCTTCTGCATTATTTCAGGGCGAGGTGTCGTTTTAGGCACATAGTCAGTGTGCTGTGATTGTGGCATTATGTGGTTCTGCTGATGGGGTAATTCACTTGCGGTGTGGTAAGAGGCAATGGGATGGGCATATTCAGGGGTCTGAATGTCTGGGATGCTGGCGGGAGTGCTTTCTAATAGCTCTGCTGGAGAGTATTTATCTGCTCCCTCAACATAGTCCTTTGTGCGTACCTTTGAATTCTCGGTTGGCACATCAATGTCGCTGAAAACCTGCTTGAATTCTTCTTGCACTGCTGCCTCTAGGACGTCTGCTTTGGCCGCTGTAGCTGCAGCTTGTTTTTCGAGGCGGACTCTATTCAGTGTCATTTCCAAACGCTTATTTTCTAATTCCAATTCTGCTTGCTTTAATTTCAGTTCATTCTCTTTTGCAGCAAATGCCACTTCAGTCCTTGCAGCCTCTGCTTCTGCCCGCGCCTGAGCAGCAGCTAACTTGCTAGCAGAGGAGCTTGAAGACCTTTTAGATGAGCAGGCTGCATCTGATCTGGTTTTTATGGATCGTGTGGTCGAAGCTTTTTCCGACATCTTGACGCTGATTTTAATCGTACTTGCTTGAAAAGACAATCCAGTTACTGTGATTCTGTCAGGTCCGTCACTCACACGGTGTCGTTCTGTCCTCCAGTTGCGAAAATCAGCCCGCCAGAAGACGTCGTTTTACTGTACTGTCCTGCCCCAACGCCTTGCCAGGGTCGACAGCTGGTTAACTCCTCTCCAACAAACCACACAAATGACAGGTTCCAGTTAACTCTTTATGGTAAGTTGAAGTAGGGTAAAACTGTGAAACAAAATACAATTCCATTCAGAGGGCGGTTTGACAGTGCTATAGAAAATAGCTTAGAAGCTAGATTAGCTTAACCAACAAATAACAAATATAGAACTCTACTAAAGGTTAGCAGGGCTCTAAACTAGGTGGATTAACATTTATCTTGTTTTATATGCATATAATTAATACATCATACCGACGATGCCTTCAAGGGCTGACTTGAGACTCAACAGACAGAAATCGCGCATCAAGCTTGTTTTCCCGCACAACAATGTCCACTGCTCATGACGTCATCAGTCGATGCCGCAAGCATAAAAACACTACCCTTGTTCCCCAGTAGATGGCAGCAAAGGAACATGAAAAACTTATAAACACCAAATTTCTCAGCAAAGACAACAGGAAGACAACATCAAACAGAACAACTACCTACACTGCTTTGTCCAACCATGGAGTGGAGAGAATTTCTGCCAAAGAGAAATACTTACAATATTATAATAATGAAGAAGAAGAAGAAAAAGAAAAATCAGCTATTTAAACAATTACCTGATCTTTTGAATGTCCTGCTGGAACTGTTGGATGCTCTCCTGGATACAGACTGAATCTATGACCTTCTTCTGGAGTTTGGCATAGAGAAGGTCCACATGAGGCATGATATGGTGGAAAAGTTGCAGAAAGAACTTAAAATCCTGATCCTCCAGTAGCATGGCAAATGCTCCAGCCTCTCTGACGGTAATGGGGTCAAAGTCACCAGAGTCTTGTATGCTTTGGAAACAGCGGATGAGGTTAGCCTTTTGATCCTCAGGAAGAATAGTTGCAAGATGTTCTTTTAGGGCTGTAGCAATGGAATCAGCTGTAGCCGACTGCAGAGGGATAAACTCAAAAAACCTTTCCTGCACAGTGTTTTTGGCATCGATATAGCGTAGTACAAGCACAAGCTGGCACTGCGTAGCAACATCCACAGTCTCGTCTGCCTGGATTGAAAGAAAATCACTGCTCTGTGCTTCTTTGATTATATGCTCCTTCAGAACAGAAAACATACAGTCCAGTAGCTCATTCTGCACAGTTTTCGAAGTTCCCTTAAACACAGTAGCATTCTCAAGGTGCTCTTTTAGTACTCCATCAAGAGAAGCAACAAAATCAACCAACCCACGAAAGATCCCGGGATTTTCAGAGCTCTTACTTTCGTCATGACCACGCAAGGCCAGCTCAAAGGCTCCACAAAACTTAACACAGTCTATTATTCTAGAAAGGATGTGCCGATTTTCTGTCACCTCTTCACTGTGCCTTCTAACAGCAATCCTGTAGCCTTCATCTAGCTGTTGAGCAATGCTAAGTTTCCCCCAAAAACTTAGCTTCATTGCATTGTCTAGGTGGCTGCGGCTGTTTTCGTGCCGTTTGCATTTTTCTGAAAGATGTTTTAAGTCTCTTACCCCAGTTGCTGTCCACATTGCCTCCGTGCCAGAACTTTGAAATAGCAAACACGGAAAGCAGTAAAAGGCATTGCTTACATCACATCCAGCTAGCCAACTCCGCTTGTCATAAGAAGAGCTGGAAAAAGCCCGCGTGTAGGATCGTCCACGATCACTTGCCTGCTGCTGAATTTGTAAATTGGGACGATCCGGTCCAAGCTCCTTTATCCTGTTTTTTTCTTCAAGTGAACGCTTTGTAAAAGCATTTTTTTGTAAAGACAAAACAGAATTTTCTCTCATTTTGAAACTACTCCACTTTGCAAACGTAAACGTGAATCGACCTAACGAACTGCAGCTGCGCTAATGAGTCGAATCGGGGATTGTCCAATCACACAATGTTTTAAAAAAAATTAGCCAGTACTGACACTCTACCAGTAATGACACAACAGAATGGGTGTGTCCGGGACGCAGAGCGCTGCGCCCTGTGGAAAATAAATAACCAATTAAAAGTCAGCCTCAGATCACCTGCTTGCCAAAAGTTGATGCGCCTACATACACTCTCATTAGAACGGCGCCCTGCACATAGGATAGGAAGTGTGCACAATGTGAGCAATTAAATAGAATTATGTATTTACTATTTTAATAAATTCTAACATGTCTATTGGACACACAGTATGAATAAATACATTTCTAAGTATTTTGCAGTTCAGAAATCATTTATTATCTAAACAATTTAAAGGGGGCGGTGCCCAAGCTCCCCCTACTGGCCAGCCGCCACTGCGCAAATGCAAAAAAGCAGTCCTAAAATTTCATGATGTGGCCACTTTCTTTCATTCAGTAAAACCCATAAAGGACATAATGATGTCCGGCCTTGTTTTGTTAGTAGCTGCAGTTAAGTTCCCACAATGCCATCTGCATTTCTGTTTGCCTCAATAGCCAAGCTGGCATTTTCCTGCTGCTTAGCTTCTGTTCAGGCTTGAAACCTGAATTTTTATTCTTCTGTGGGATAACCAGCTTGGTTTTCTGTTTAAAATACCAGAAAAACAATGCATAATATATTCCAGCCCTTTGTTTTTCTATGTAACCGTTGATGCTGAAATCTGTAGTCAGAAGCTGCTCTTTTGTGTTTTAGGAAGACCTCAGCAGGAGCCCTTCCAGTGGACCGTTTCATTGAGAATTCCACTGAATTCGGCATCCAGAGACCACCACAGACCCTCTGAATACTGGCAAATCCAGAACCTGGTCACGTCCCTCTGCACAGTCTTTCCTTCCTCTTATGGATAATGCTCCCAGCCGAAACTGCTAGAGCGGAAACAGGATTTCATGTCAATCCACAAGTCTTTTAAATAAACTGAAAAGAAAATGAAGATTATCTTATTTCTCATTTCAGTTTGTTTTAGTTAGTTTTATAAATCCACAATTCAGTTTTAGTTCTTTTTTTTCCTTTTAATTATCGTTTTTATTTATTTCAGTTACCAAAAATGTCTTTTTCAATGTCAGTTTTCCTTAACTATAATAAGCTTGCAATAAAGGGGGAAAACAGTAGAACAGGTTGTCTTGACACCAGCATTATTAATATACTCTTGATTGCATAATTGGTGAGACTTTTGCAAAGCCGTGATCCCACTAGAAGCTGTTGAAATTCAGTTGATTGCTTCTTTGCCGTTTTTGACCATGTTTGATCCTTTTCAATTTATTTAATGATTTGTGCCACAACATAAATAAATGAATAAAAATGGAATGTTAACTTTGGAGTTTTCCTGTCAGAGCACACATATGAATAATGGGAATGTGTTTAACCAAGGTTTAAGGCTGGCAATTTACACATGGGGAAAGAAATCTAAAAGAAACCAAATATTTATTTTATTTATTTATATTATTATTTGTTGTTTTTGCTGTCATGGAGCTCCTGATCCAGCCCAAGGCTCTCTATGTAGACGAGGAAAAACTCCCCCAGAGGCCAGACCGATGAGGAAGAAACCTCGGGAAAGGCAATTCAAAGAGAGATCCCCCTTTCCAGGGACGGCCGGTGGGATCACAGGAGCTACATGTCAGCCAACAGTTCAGTTTACATAGATATACATTTGTATGAATAAATACTACATTTTCTTTACAGCCACGCTGCTAAGAAGATCGTCTTCTTATAGGAGGTAAAACCCGTAAAGGCTGATAGCGTTTGACAGTGCCTGGACCAGTTTTCGGCACTACAGTTTCAGGTTGAGGCGCAGATGTTCTCTGTGTCTCACGTTGACGTTGCCTCTCGCTTTCTTTTTTCAGTTCTAACTCAAGCTCCTTTACTTGACCTTTCAGACGACCGATCTCTTGCTTTTGTTCTTCTTCAAGCAAAGAATGTCGCCATTCACAAGTGCAAGTTTTTGCTGCGGTTAGAGACACTATATACTTCCTGCGATCTGCAGCGATGTTCCTTTTCAGCTTTTCAACCTCCTTTAATAATCCCTCAATTCTTTGCTCGCGTTGTTTTAATTTTGATGCTAAATATTCTCCTCGAATTTCAAATGCCTCCTTTTCAGATTGGCTCAAGGGTACACCTTGTACATATTTCTTTTTCATGGCCATTAACCTGGCCCGGAACTGTCTGAAGGCCGGGTCTCTGTTGTGAGATCCGTGAGGGAAAGCCTTTTCAAAGTCTTCCATGCAGAGAGCCAGATCCTCTTTGTACCGCTCTGACTCCACTTTGGACAGACGGAGTCTTTCTTTCAGCATTGTGTTGTTTCGCTGTTGGTGCTTGATTGTCTCATTTAGTGAAGTATGCTCATTATTTAAATCAAGCAATTCATAAACACGTATCTGGTAGTCATCGGATAGCACGTTATTTTTTTCCTTCTCGGCTTCCAATTGAATATGAAGCTTTTCGTTTGTTGCTTTGCTCTTCTTGTTTTCCTGGACTTCGCTTTTTAACAAATACCTGAGCTCTGCTTCTCTCTCAGCGGCTTGGTTCCTAATTTGTTTAAGCTCGGAGACCCGAGCAGCTTCTTGGTTTTTAATGATGTCTTCCTTCTCTTGTAGTTTGTTTTTAAGACTTTCAATCATATCGTCTTTTTCGCTGATTATTTTAGCTGAATCCTGGCATTGTTTCGTCAGTTTTTGGACCTGCATTTGATATCTTTTTTCAACATCTTCAAGTTTTTTCTTGAGGTTGTTGATGGTCTCATAACAATTGTCTGTGACCTGTTTGATTTCACTCTGAGCAGCACGAGTCTCAGATCTCACTGTTTCCAGTTCCCGTTCGTGAGATTGTTGTAATTCGGCCTTTTCTTGAGCTGCTGCACTGCTGATTGCAGCTAATTGCTTCTCATATTCTTTTTGCTGTTTCTCGTAATTATCTTTTTCATTATTAAGCTCTTCTTTTCTTTTCTTTGCTTCCAGTTCTTTAGTTGTTTTTTCAGCTTTGGGTTTGGTTTTGGGTTTGGACGCCATTTCTGTGCTCTCTGGTTTCGAGAAATGTTCTCCAGTGTATGAAAATCCTGGGGCGTACTTCGAGGTTTTTAACATTCAAAGGCGGAAATGCTGCTTTGATCTCCAAAGCACACAAGTCTAGAATGCTGCTGACGTCAGACAGAACTTGTGCACGTTGGTTGTCATGGTGACGTGTATAGGCGTACGGCTCGCGGGGGAGGAGAAGGTGAGAGGCACAGCTGTGTGGGTTCTATGATTTACCTGAACTCACCTGGATACATGGTTACGTGTGTGTGTGTGTGTGTGTGTGTGTGTTTCAGGACAGGAAGTGTGTACTTCACGTACTTACCTGTCCTCCATAACTGTCGTCTCCCTGGGAGATACGAGGTGAGTTCACAGGTCAGCTCAAGTCTGATTCATGTGTTTGTGTTGTTGTTTGTTTATTTATTTGTTTGTTTTTTTGTTTGTACCAGCTCAGCCTGCCCTCCTCCTGCTCCCATCATGCACCTGGGCCAGTGGGCTCTCAGCAGCGAGCAGAGGTGCACTGTGGGACAGGTCAAAGGTCATGTGGTGTGTTGCTTGTTCCTGCAGCTTCAGTGGAGCTGTTCGCTGTGTGGCAGTGTGTACAGACAGGTACTGCTTTTCAACTCTGAAAAGAATCAAGACTTTTCTGAGAAACTCAATGACTCAGGACAGGCTGAATGCATTGGCCATGTTGTCAATGGAGAAAAGACTAGTCACAGAGATGACTGACTTTAACAAGAATGTAATTGAGAAATTTGCAGGGCAGAAGGAAAGGAGGGCAAAATTCATGTTCATATAGTGCTATTTTTTAAGATTTGTTTTGTTTGTTTTTCATTTGTTTGTTTGTGTGCGCCCCCCTCAGTTTTTTTAGCACCAGCCGCCACTGCATTTGCGCAATATTTCTAAAATTAGAAACATCCTTTCTCAGAGTGATGCTGAAAAGCTAATTCATGCATTTCTTACTTCTAGGCTGGACTATTGTAATTCATTATTATCAGGCTGTCCTAAAAGCTCCCTGAAAAGCCTTCAGCTGATCCAAAATGCTGCAGCTAGAGTACTGACAGGGACTAGAAAGAGAGAGCAGATTTCTCCCATATTGGCTTCTCTTCATTGGCTCCCTGTTAAATCTAGAATAGAATTGTTTGTTGTGATTTGGTGCTATATAAATAAAATTGAATTCAATTGAATTGGGGCTGTTTTGAAGGAGATCATGCTCAGATCAGGTCTGCGGGTGACTACAATATTGGCCTAAACATCAACTTGATGCTTATCAGTTTGTAACTATCACACCACTGCTGCTGACTCAGTCTGAACTCCCAGATATTCTATACGTTTCTTCCCAGTGTCTGCTTCACTTTTATTATTCTTAACACCTATTTTTTTTTCTCCCTGTTGGATTGATCCCAGACTGAACAGAAAGCAGCACCCTCACACTCACCATGCACCAGACATGCTCACATGCATGCCTCTTCTCATTTCTGTGCCAATTAGTTTTACTTTTATTAGCATTTTTCTTTAATAGGCTTCTTAACAGGCTGTGTCACCTTCATTTAATGCCTAAATGCATTTTGTGGCTCCATTCGGACTCTTGAGGGGTCTGAAATTTCTCAGAAATGGCTCATTTGATGGCTCAAATGATTTCCCACAAAGTTGAAAAAGTTTTCAAACACATTTACAGATGTGGACAAAATTGGTGGAACCCTTCTGTTAAAGAAAGAAAAACCCTACAATGCTCACTGAAATAACTTGAAAGTGACAACAACAAAAAAAAAAAAATAGATTCAATTCAATTCAATTCAATTTTATTTATATAGCGCCAAATCACAACAAACTGTCGCCTCAAGGCGCTTTGTATTGTGGGTAAAGACCCTACAATAATAAAAATTTACTGAAAACTAACTCATGAAAATCAGACATTGCTTTTGAAATGTGGTTCAACTGAATTCTGAAATTAAAAAATAATATCCAGTAATATTTGATAAGTGTGCAGGTGTAGAGTTGTGTGTCTGTGACTGTGTTAGTGCCTGGGTTAATTTGTTAAATGGACCTGCTGTTAGCATTAGCATCTGTCTGCACCACCTTTGAAGAACCTGTTTTCTACCTGCTTCTCCAAACAAGCCCCACAACTCCTGTTATGGGATTTAAGGAAAATAGAGCATTAATTTACATTAAAATTCCCTTACACTGGTGATATTTGTCCCTTACCAAGCCTCTAAGTAATCCTGCTGCTCTTGCTAACTTGTTTGCTGATCTAAAACTTTCTACAAGTGTATGACTGATTGGATGGGGAGGGGCGCTGTTGCTGGGCAAAAATCAAGGCGGAGCTTCCTCAAAATCAGTGTCCATTTCAACAACACTTAAGTTTACAGTAATGTTTTACACAGCATTGAGGCAATATTAAAACAAATTTTTATTCATTGATATGGCACCAGTCATTTCAGTCACTATAATGTCAGGCAGTAACTCTGAAACCAGAGAAACCCAAGAATTGACTGTTTCTTCTGAGCAGCACTTCATCATGGTGGGAACTCTCTTTTTAGAATCTGAGTGTGTGCAACGTCAAAACACACTGTTGGTGCTTCATGTCAGATCGTATTAGTCCTCGTAAGCTCCATGTTTTACAGTGTATACAGTAAATGCTGTGAATCTGATCCTCCACATGGAGAAAAACTGAAGCAGTAAGATCAGATTTTCTGCTGCTTTCTTGCTCCTGTTCTGCTGTTTCCACAGAGGTTAGGTTGTCATAAATGTTGCTGCTGATTTCATCAGGTGTGTCACAACAATTTAGGAAATGTTTTGACCTCTGATCTTTGTCTATAGTACTGACTATGACCTGTAAATACAGCAGGTGTTGGGGTTTGTTGCTGACCTTTGACCTGCAGCTGGATGTCTCTCAGTCTCCGTTCTTGTCTTCCAGCACTGATGGAGCAGGTGTAGCTGCTGCTGTCAGTCAGTTGTGGGTTCCTCAGAGTGAGGCTGAAGTCTCCAGAGTCCAGAGCATCAGACCTCACTGATGTGCGTCTCCTGTAACGCTGGTTTTGTTCTCTAAGATCATCTCCTCCTCCTTGGAGCAGGTGCACAGATTTGGGATCGAGATCACTGCGAGTCCACATCACTGCGGGCTCCTCAGGTATAAAACCTGAGAACTGACAGGGGCAGCAGGACAGACTCCGCCCCCTCATTCACCTCCACCACCACAGCCAGGGCATGCTGGGAAACTGTGAAGACACACAAACAGACACCCAAACAGAAACATAAATGAACTGCATTCAAAAAGATGAAGTGCAAATTAATAAATTAAAGTAAAAACCAAAATAAAGTGCCTCAGTAAAGTGAGGGGACTCTAGATCACCTTCAGTGCTCCTCAGCATAGATTCTCTTTTTTCTGTCTTGGAGGGATGAACACCATTCTGCTAAAACATTTAGGGGCAGATTTACTTGAAAAAACATGCCAACAAAAGTGGAAAGGCCTGTAAGTGATCTACTGTCAGCATGCCTACAAACACAGATTCATTTTAACAATGAAAGCAGCATAAAGGTTCCAACATGACCAGAAGACCTTCAGCTTTAATTCAAGGGGTTAAATAAAGTGTTGCTTTACCTGGTTAGGATGACATTTTGATACACAGTCCCCATTTTTAGAGCCTTAACAGGAACTGACTGTATTGTGAGTGGTCTTGTGTATTAATGACATGGAAAAAATTCATAACAACAAAACATCATATTTAACAGGAGCCTCGCTGAAGAACTGTAACGACTGAGCATCAAACAGCTGCTGAACATCTGCATCAGAACTCCTCACAGAGACGGAGTCTGCACCTTCGTATTCCTACAGCAGTCGTGGTCCAGAGCTGCTGTCTGTGACATCCTGATCTGAGGTCAGTAAGTTTGAAATGCGACTCCATCAGGACTGACTGATGCTTTTTGGATCTTTGTGCTGCTTTGGAGCATCACTTTAAGGCTCACTTCATGATGGCACCCCTGCCTCCTGCAGCAGGATCCTATAGAAAATATCACTGCACACAGCAGACTGTGATAAGCTGAGCCTTATTGTTGTAACTGCTGCAGATACATTTTTAAAACTAGTTACAGCAGATAAATCTGAAAGGTTTCCAGATAATTAATGGAAGACAAAATAAGAAAGAAACTGATGAAATAATATAATAATATAAATTTTTGGCAATTACAAAACTGCATATTATCAGTTGTAATGTTCCTTTAAATGAATTTCAGCTGTTATAAGAGACTCAGCTTACAGTAAAACCAGTCTCATTTTGTTCTATTGAACATTATCAAGTAAATCTGAAGGATAAATGTAATAGTCACAGGTTATGAGCTGAAATTGCTTTGTGAAAGTTTGAAAACTCCATGTTTCCAACTGTTATTGTCTAAAAAGAATAAAAAGTCATAATGATGATGGAGCAGCGGGTCTTTAAACTACTAAAACTACTGCAGTCTTTAACCGGGATAAACAAAGACAGTAACCTTATTAAACATATAGACATCACAGTGAACACAGAGACAGCACACGTCTGCATCAGGAGGCTCTGAGGTGTTGGATGATGCAAGGACTGAACCACCAACCAGCAGAGTGAGTCTGAGAACGAGTCTGTCTGAGGACACCTTTGTTTTTTCCCTCTTGGACTTGACATTTTCTTTTCCTATTAGCAGGCCTCTTTGTCAGGTTTAGGAGTAAAATCACTGCTGCAAACCAGTGTTCATTTTGACAGCAAATATTCATTTCGTTTTAGTCATAATTTAGTCATCTGAATAGTTTTAGTCTAGTTTTAGTCGATGAATTATCGTAAGAATATATTCGACTAAATCTACAGTCGATTCAGTCGACTAAAATATAAAGAGTGTAAAATGTAAATGCTTTTTCTTCAGTTCCCTTGAATTAGTCATTATACACACTTACACAAAATTAAACATTTATTAAAAGTTATGGAATATTATTAATAATATTAATAATATGCCTGGGTTAGGGTTCCCGGGGCCCTGCCCTGGAGCCAGGCCTGGGGAGGGAGCTTGAGGGAGAGCACCTGGAGAGAGGGGCTCAGAAACAAGTATCATATACTTATTTCATGCAATAAAATGCAAATGAATAATTTAAAAATCATACGATGTGATTTTCTGGATCTTTATTTTAGATTCTGTCTCTCACAGTTGAAGGGTGCCTACGATAAGTTACAGACCTCTCCATTCTTTGGGAAAACTTATTTTCCCCACCGTAGGTCAGTTTGCATTATTAATGTGTGTTGCTGCATTGCAGACTTTAGGATCATCATGATTAATGTTTACTGTAGAGGAGGCGGCTGAAGGAGGATCTTTATGCTTCTAATATCAGGAGAACTCTTCTGATGGGAGCTGCTGGGACTGAGTGAGGTCCTGAGGATGGAGACTCAGGTGGAGCTCAGGATTCATCCACAGGAGAGCTGCATCATAACAAACTGAGCTCTGTGTGGAACAGCTGACCTGTACGATGTGTAGAGAACACCAATCATAATTGACCATCAGATCAGAGTTTTAATGAAGATAAATTTTTTAGGACTTAGACACCGCACTCACAGATTTGAGCCTCCACCCAAAGTGTCAATCAGTCACTCATTCTGATAACCCCCTCTCCCTCTGATTACATAAACACTCCTGGAAGCAGGTAACAGAATTCGCAGTAAAATGTAAATTATGGAGTTTAATGGAAACGTTTTTAAATCAGGTTTGTGTGATTCATTTTGTAACAGGTCCCAAGTGTCAGGATTACTGCAACAGTGATGTGTGCAATCTGAAGAACAATAGAAGAGGAGGGAGCGATGACGACCGGAGCACTGCTGTTAACATCCAGACTGCGTCTTTTATTTGTTATAACCAACAAACCTTTCAATGTACAATATAAATGCATTACTGTTCTTTATAAACTTTGTTTATCTTACACACAAGTAATACTTAACTCCAACACACTTCCTTTGTCATCTCTTCACATCACCAACTGTCATTTAAATGGAGACAACTAAGGCACAGTGTATTACACAGGATAAATCAACTGGTTTTAAACTTAATTGCATTTAACTGCACATTAACTGGTTTAAGCATCAAAATGTACACTAAATTTAACCTACTAATTACCAAAAGTACAACTACAATATTTACAGCAAATATAACAGTCAACACAGCATCATTCCAATTTAACCCTTTGAATTCTCATGCTTAATGTACAAAGAACAATTTCTCTCTCAATAAATTCAGTTAAACTTACTTTGCTCTCAAACTCTCTGTTACTTTATGAATCACAAATTAACACACTGAATATTATTCAAGCCAAAGCAAAACAAAACTCCTAAAACCGGAGTTGTTAAGATATCGCGGTCTTTCATTCACCTAATCCCGCGAGACTTCCCCAGCGCGGACTAGCATTCTGCTGATCTAAACCTCGGCTGACTAAACTTGCCAACATAAGCAGAAAAGTGCACAAAACTCTATCACAGTGTCATCTCCTGATAAAGTAACTAACTTTCTTTCACAGTGCGTTTTATGAGGGCGATTTATTCGCAAAAACAGCGCGTCCGGTGTGTATGTAGGTTACACGACAGGTTCACATCCGAAAGATTCGGAATTTCATGTCGTTTTTACGCAACGCATCCGGTGTGAAACAGCCCTTAAAGGCCTTAAGTGGAACATTTTTACGGACTAAGCTAACATGAGTGGCACTTCATAACATACACATTCCCACTGTTCTGGGCATGTGTATGTTGTAAAATGATGTTATGATAAGCTTTATTATTTGGGTATAAAGGGCCCGGTCATTTGCCCCGCCCCCGGCCCGGCTCTGATTTGTTCCGCTAGTGGTCAGAAGCAAACTGAGAGTCCTCTCAGAGCTGCTGACCTTCTAACCAGCTGTCAGAGTGAGTGAATGACTGAGAAACCAGAGCAACTTTGACCTCAGTCAGAAGGTGTTTTTGTCCTGCTCTCAGGTATGACACAGTTGTGGTGTCTGATCTACTGTGACTTTAACTGCATCTATGTATGGGTTTCTACTTTAGGACGAAGGCCACGAGTTCAGGTCTGCTTTGACCTTGTCCAAAAAGGATTGCTCAGAATGAGCATATAGTTTCCATCAGTAAATGGTGTGAGAGAGTGTAACCCCTTGTTGCTCTCTCTCCAAAAAGGGAATGACCTTACATCCATGCAGGAAACAAGCTATACCTGGTTCTCCATAAAATACTATATGTGGTACAATGTCAAAGGTCAAGAATGTGGGTGCTGGCTATATAACTCTTGCCAGTCTCTTTGTCTCACGAGTTAGGGCGATTGGAATTCCCTCTCCCAGACAGCTAGATGAGAAGAAGCGTCTGTTTTGACACTGTCTGTTTTTGCAATAAACTCTGTATATGCATTAAGACTTTGTCGGCGAAGGATTTCTTCAAACACAACATTATGGCATCAAGATTAAGAAACAACATTGTCTTTTTTCGTGTTTGATTGGCTCATCAAAATGCTCCACATATGCTCTGCATGGTGTAATCCTGAAGTCTGTTTAATGTAATGGACATCTGTGTTGAACAAACTGAAGCCAAACCTCACCTGGCCCTGCTGCTCTGCCCTGAACGCCTTTTTCTGTGAGGTGGAAATGATCTGAGTGGACAAAGTTAAACAAGTGAGTTATTAAATACCTTAAATAAGAACTCATGAGGGGTGCAAATCAGTAAGACCAGTGGTGTAGGTTGTGCATGTGTGTCAAACTAAAGAAACTAATTGAACACACAGTATGGTGTCAGGCAGGTCAGTATGCAGGGAGAGAATGTAGGGCACCCACAGATGTTTAGACTGGGGGCCCAGGTGTTCCCAGGTGTGGCACTGACGAGCTGTGTCCCGCCCACCAAGGACCTGAAACACATGTAGAGAAAAGCCTGGGAACAAGGGTTGGTGTCATCACACCTCAGCCACAGTGTTCTTCTCCTTTGCAGTGAAACTGAGTGTGTAAGTGCACTTTAAAGTGGATTTACTGCTTCTCCTGCATCTCCTGTGGTCAGTGTTCACATTAAACATGACCAAAGTTTCTAATAATGAGGCCAGTGTGTGCGCAGTAATGTGAGTCCAAAGCTGCAGACTCTAAACACTCAGGTTTCTGTTACCTGTATGAGGCCAAAGGCTGGATTCAAAGCTAGGCTAATGCTAACAGGTGAGGCTGTCCCACCCATAAAGGGTCTCTGAGGAGCAGAACCAAAAGCTTTGTTATATCACTGAGGAGTGATTATTGCTCTAATCGTTTGGTGTGGGATTCTGTGATATCTAATAATTAACCAAGTATTGGAAATGTTATGAGAAAAATGTATTTTTACTTTGAGTAAACCTCATTTATTACAAAACAAAAAAACCCTTATGATTCTCCTGTGATGGGCACCAAGGTTTTTATCCACAGGGGGAAATTACTTGCCAGGTTTTATTTTATTAATTATACCACTATATAAAGGTTATGAAAGAGTAACTGTCTGTCAGGAAAATGTGACTAAGGGTAAAATTTTATCTTACCTGGTGCTCAGCAAGCTAAAAACTGCTTAAGATTTAGCAGCAGGAGACAAACCATGTGTTCCATAAGAAAGTGCTGTGGGTGCACTCCAGAAGAAAGCTGACTCAGAACCAGAGGCAGGAAGGAGCCGTGGATGAGCCCACAGCAGGTTTCTCATAAAGAAGTGGCTAAAACAAAGACGCTGTCATGAATGCAGCAGTGTGTGGTTACACAACACTCCACAGCACACCTGAGCTCACCTTCAGAGAAGCACAGCGTTCAGCATTCAGCTTTCATTTTCCAGGAAACATCAGAGGAAGCAAAACTGTGCAGATGTTTCACTGGAGCAGAAGTACACACATGGGCTCAAAATACTCTGGTACAAGTACTGACTGAACTTCTTTATTCAAGTAACAGCGCAAAAGTACACAATCTGAAACTAACTCACAGTACAAAAGTAAAATGTAGCACTCTACCAGCTATTATAGTTAATATATAATAAAAGGATACCAATACAAGGAAATGTAACAGTTTCAGTGAATGTACTTGGAAAAAATGTGAAAGAATGTTTCCTCCTTCCTCATTTTTTGCATATTTGTCACACGGACATGTTTCAGATAATGAAACAAATCTTAATGTTAGACAGAGATAACCCGAGTAAATACAAAAGGCAGTTTTTAAACTATGCATTCATTTACTGAGGGAAAAGCTCTCCATACCCGCCCTCTGTTATTAACACTAATAACTGGCTGTGCTGCCCTCGGCAGAAAGAACTGCAGTCGAGTGTTTGTGATTACTGTCAGTGAGTGTTTCCCATCACTGTGGAGCAAGTTTATCCACTCTTCTTTGCAGAATTGATGAACTCAGCCACATTGGAGGGTTTTCCATCAGAACACACGAGTCAAATTTATGGAAAATTTATAATTAATAAGATGTTTAAAATTCTGAATACACTTTCCTTCAAGGAGAAGTGGGTGTGGCTGATGGGTTAAGGTCATGCCAGAGTCTGGACTTTGATCAGAGCTGATTCAGTGTTTCCTTTAGCGGAGGAGACGCTGGAGCATGAACTGAGACGAGAGGCAGAGGAGATTGTGAGCAGAGGCAGCATCACTGTGTAACTAACACCAGTTCACACTCAGGGACATTTCAGTCACCTCCACGCAATCATTTATGCAGCATTTCATCAGAAGCTCTCACGAATCAGCAGTTGCACAACCCTGAAAACAGCACCTGGTGATTCAGTTCATGCCTGAGTTGTGTGACAACACTGTAAAACATCACAAGAAGAAGAGACTCCTATAAACAAAGTAAAGAGGAAGTGGACACACATCAGCATCTGATCAAGGCAGAGTTGCTAAACTGGTTTGTTCCACTGCAGCCGGTCCTCCTCAGGAACAACAGGTCATCTATAAAGGTGGAGGACCGAAGCTCTGCAGCAGAGACGTGGAGCTGTGTGACTGCTCTGCACTCCTGCACCGTCACAGTGAAACACTGACCTCTGAGGCATCACAATCTGAAGATGGAGTCAAGTAAGTTCTCCTGTTTCAATACTCCACTCTCATTGGACATCCTGTATAATGTCAATAAAGGCATTCTATTCTATTCTACTTTACATTAGGGATGGCACGATACCACTTTTTTATGTCCAATACCGATACTGATATTTTACATTTGGATATCTGCCGATACTGATACAAATCTGATCTTTTTTTAAAAAAACAATTGTTTTTAAATGCTTGGATGCATTTTACATAAGTCAGCAGTCTCACACACAACAATGGCTCTATCACCTGAATCCTGTTGCTCCCATGTGAGAAGGTGATGCATTGGCTTATGGTATGTTGTAAATTTCATTAGGGCTGCAACTATCCATTATTTTACTAATCAGGTATTCTATCGATTATTCCATTGATTACCTGAGTAACTGGATAAGAAATACTTTTTTCACATTAATAGTTCATCTGCATATTTTAACTTCCGTACTGCAGTTTTTCTCTGTGTGAAACAAACAGGGTGGATGAAGCAGCTACAAAGTTCTCTTTTCTTCACTCATTGATCAGCTGGTTGATGAAGGACCTCCAGCTGTTTCCCAGCGAAGGTTTAATGGAGGTTACAGAAGAAAAAGGCTTCGTTTGGACACTAGAAAAAAATCTTTCCTTCCACTTCACCTGAGCTCACCGTCTCTATAACAGCTCCGCCTCTTTCTGCTTGTGCAGACAGACTGCATGTAAAATAGCTGACTGCTGCTGTTGTTGTGTCATCAGTGTTTATGTTGAAAAACTGGGGGCTGCGTGAGCATAATCCTGTAATGCTTTATATTCACAAGCATTCTCCTAAATATGTTTCTACTGTAGGTCTATATTTAATCACTAATCAGGGATTAAAGTATCAAAAACATTTTGACGGGGAAGGGGTCCTTCCGGTAATGGCGGCGCTCGCTACCGTTCTGAGAGCTGAGGTAGAGGAAAAAATAACGGCTGAAATTCTCAGCACAGCGAGCACAACACACAAATATAGTAGAGGTGTGGAGGTGTGGAAAAACATGTCAGCAATGATTGCTCAGTGTCAAAGGGAATCCATCGCAGCGATGGAGAACTTTATAGAATCGGAGGAGGGTTTTTTCTAACTCCTGATGCCCCACTCCAGTAGGTGGCGGTAATGCAGCTCTAAGCTGGTTTGTTCAACCACAAACCCACAAGAAGAAGAAGATGAAGACTATGACGGAGAACTGTAATGCAGCTACAGTAATGTGGGTGAAACAATATTTAATGGATCAGATTGCATGTTTTTTATTCCTTCCTGACATCCAATCCAGTAATTTAGGCCACGATCGGACCGATACTGAATATCAGATTGGCGCATCCCTACTTTATATTAGCTGTGCATCCACTTCAATTATTTTTTTATTGTTATTCAGGTGTTTGAATGAGACTAACCTAATACATTAAAGTCTCATTTGCCTGCTGATTACCCAAACTCATTTAAAGATATTAAATATGACATATGAACTGTATAATTGATTTGAATGGAGCAAGTCAGATTCATGCACATAAACTCTCAGACAGACTTTTGCTTGTCTCAGTAGAACAAACTTGACCTGCTGTAAAATATGACTGATCTCAGATTTATTTATTCCTGCAGAGATGTTTTACTCTCCACATGAACACAGGTCCTCATGTGGAGGACTTGTGTTCATGTGTTCATAATCACATGGAGAGAAATTTGCCTCAAACGTGTTACAAATGTGTTTGATTTGATCCACAGGCATAAAGATTTACATGTGTGCAGTGATCTGTGTGTAACATCTGAGGACTCACACACACAGAAAATTAATTTACAAATGTGCACATCCAAAGCTGGATAACAGTTACACACACCTCACAAATCTGATCATTTCTCTCTCAGAAGCTTCCCGCACACACACACACACACACACACACACACACAGTGTTTCCTCTTCTTTCTGGGGTGGCTGTAGCTCAGTAGGTAGAGCAGGTCACCTACTGATTGGAAGGTCAGTGGTTCAATTCCTGGCTACTGCAGGCTGCGTGCCAATGTATCCTTGGGCAAGATACTTAACCCCAAGTTGCTCTCCAACTGTTCCGTTGGAGTATGAATATGAGTGAATGTTAGACGATTAAAGCACTTAGCTTAATTAATTAATCATGGAAGTGCTTGTATGAATGCGTGTGCATGGGGTGAATGTGTTGTATAAGCGCTTTGAGTGCTCATATCTGAGTAGAAAAGCGCTATATAAGAACTAGTCCATTTACCATTTCTTTCTCTGTCCTGTACATTCCTCTTCTCTCTTTCCAGACTCTCCATCCTACCTTTAGTTTCATTGACTCTGGCTCTCAGATAAGTGATGAAGGCAGAGTTTAGGAGGGGTGCTGGTAGAAAGTAGGGTCCATTACAGTGTGTGTACATGTGTATGTCTGAAGGAGTGGGAGATGGTGGAAGGGGTGACACGAGGTTTGACTATAATCAGGGGCATGATGCTCACAGCTGTATGAAGCACTTAGTACTCACAGCACTGCGGGGGGAAGGGGTTGGTCAGCTGAATGAGTTGAGAACTGATGGGGTCTCTAGAGCCTTCTTTGAGCTCTGAGATATCCGGGTAGCCACAGGCTAAATTTATGGGTAACATATCAATATTATCTGCCAATGTAATACAGATTTCATCACTGAGTCCTTCACATTCAGACAGTAAATAATAATTTCAGCAGAGTGGCACTGACTGATCTAATGTTTGGAAATGGAAACCAGACTGAGTGAGCAGCTCTGTTAAAGTCCTCAGGGCTCAATTCTCACAGCAGAGGATGTTTCAGGTTTTGCTTTCAGTTTAGTTCTGTTTATTTGCATTTCTTTTTTTTAGCCTGTCATGTCTGGCAGTTTTCACAATCGGAATTTAATCCGAATGCTCTGGTGTACCAAACATATTTGCTTTTCCAAGAATAGCTCTGTAAGTTTTCCAATAGGCTACTCTGGTTAATGTTTGTATTTTTATTTTATTTTATTTATTTATGCCAGGCCTGACAGGTAGAAAGGAAAGGGTAGGAAAAAAGAGTGAGAAAGAGAAAAGAAAAAAAAAAAAGAGAAAAAGAAAAAAAAAAACAAAAACAAAACAAATATGAGAAAAGAATAATCAAAGAATGATATACACACATATATACATACACACATCCACATATCTATACACATGCACATACATATATACACACACACACACACACACTCAATCTTGCTGTTGCTTAAAAATAATGTGTCTAGGTGCCTCTGTCATGGAACGTACTCACCAATGGGGGCAAGAAACTGCAACCACGCCCTCCGTGATCCAGAGGCGAACAGGGAAGGACCCAGGGGACCCGGCCTATCCACGGCCCACTAGGACCTCAGAAGACGGGAGGCCACACATCCTGATGGCAACTGCGCACACACCCCAGAGGAGGAAGGAGGGAGACCCCAGACGGACCCCTCCACGGCCAAACGGCAAGAGCCCAGAGAGCCAGAGGCAATGAGCAGTCAACCCCCGCTGCAGGCCGGCACCCCCCGCATGAGCCTAGAATGCGTCCCCAAGGCCCCAGGCGCCCAAGAACCACCCGACACCCAGCAGAGCCCCCCACCCCCCCACGCCAAAGAGGCCCGAGCCACTCCCAGGCCACAACCGCCAAGGGAGCGGGCCAAGAGCCACGCCAAGACATCCAACCATGAACCCTGGGACCCACGGGCACCCGACACCCCATGGGCACCTGACACCCCAGGGGCACCTGACACCCCAGGGGCGGCAGTGGCAACCAGCGGGAAGCAGCAGGAAGCGGTAGAGAGTGAAAGGGAGGGGTGACTCCCACCCTCCGCAACCATGTCCCATTGGTGCCAAGGCTCAGCAAGCCACAGACCCAGGCCCTGCTGCCCCCCCTCCCCCCCCCCCCCCCCCCCCACACACACACACACAAATATTTTCCCCATTATTTGCATTTCTGACTTCCCTGTATTCTGATCCTGGGTCTGTCTGTTATCCCTTCCGTGTCAGGTCTTCGTTGTTTGTGTTCAGGTGTCTGTGCAGTGTGTCAAGTCTACAATTCTGTTTTCATTAATTGCCTGTTTTACTTTGACAGTTCTTGTCCCTTGTGCTTTGTGTTTAGTTTTACTTCCCTTTTTCATCGGTGTAATTAGTTTCAACTGTGCCCTCACCTGCTGCTTGTTCCCCAGTTGCCCTGCTGTGTATTTAAGACTCAGTTTTGTGTAGTTCGTTGTTCGGGTCCTCGTCTTTGTTTGCATTCAGGTGGATGTTTCTGCTGTGTGCTTTCAGGTTTGTATTTCGAGTTTTTTGGGTTTTCGTGTTGCTGGCTCCAGACCAGCCGTGTTTGGAGTTTAAATAAAGATTAAGTACAAATTCAGCTCTCGCCTTCTGTCCTGCTCTGAGGTCCTCCCTGCGTTGTTAGCTGCAGCAATCATGACACCTGTTTACTGTTTGTAAACAATGATGACATAGGTAGCGATGAGCGCGCTTTTTGGAAACAGAATTATGGCAGAGTTCAATAGCATTTCAATCTAGCAGAAGGGATTATCAACGAAAGATCGTGAAAACTACCTGCAAAAATGAACTTTGACCACCAGAACCGACTCTCCGATCGCTGTGGTACATTAGCAAGTGGCCCAGTATCCAGTGGCCGGATATATACGTGTATTTGGTAGAGAAACCCAGTGTATACACCAGAGAGAAGTTACACGCATACAGGTCAGTTTGCCAAACCTGCAAATTGTTTCCTGAAGCAGTCACATGGTACGGCCGGCTTGTGACAAGCCTCGATACGCGCGTCGCAGAAACCTCCCTCAATTACTCGATACACGCTTCGAAGCCTCGACACAGACGGACACATCACTACCTTTGATGACGTAGGCTGTAAAAGGGTCTATATGGTGGCGGCGTTGACGGGGTATGAATACTTTTGCAAGCCACTGTATATAAAATGTTTTTTCAACAATCTTTAGGAGTCTGTGTTATTGTACCTACATTATAATCAATCCAGAGCTTTTTGGTCACTTCAAATATTTTTATAGAACTGTGATGTTATATTTGTTGTGATTTCTGCAGCTTTCTGAGCCAGATTTCTGTTTAAAAATACATTTTTAATGTCAATGACAGTTTTCATCTTCATAAAAAACAAATATATAAAAGTCACTTTGCCAAAAACTGAGTGCAGCTTCTACCTTGTGACAGAAATGCTGTTTCTCACTCAAAATAACCTGATATCATTCATGAGAGATGTGATTGACACATGTTTCACAGATTATAGGTCAACAAGTCATTTCAATACAGGCAATCAGGGGGTGAGTCAGCCATGTTCAAGAGCAGCATTTCCTCTACTACTGTCTGATCAACTTCTTCAGCTCTCCCCCACTTACTGGTTTGTACTTAAGTAGAAAACTGGTTAGCAGGTCATGTTTGTTCTACTGAGACAAGCAAAAGTGTTGTTTGGGTGCTGGGGGGCCTCCTGCCTTATCCTCAGCTCTGCTTCACCACCTGGTGGGATTCACTCTGTAAGTTACTTTAAGTTTAAGTTGTACATTACTTTAATGTGTGATGGTCGCTGTTGTGTTATGTAGCGTCATGCCACTCCACGCCACTAGGTGGCGCTGCTGATAAAATGAAAATGGTAGGCAGAGTGAGAATGAGAATGTTTACATATACCTTACGGGACTGTGCTCCTTCGTGTTAGTTTTGTGCCTGATGTGCTACGTTGAATAAATGCACTGAGATATACAAGAACGTGCTTTACTTGTCACACTACTACAAATTGGCGACGAGGGATCCTGCGTGTTTTTTTTCTGCCGATGTTTTTTTTCTTCCTGCTGAATTAGCATGGCTGCTAACGTTCATCCACCACCGTTGTTTTTACCTTGCCCAGGAGAACCTGCTTTACCATTCAACATGTGGATGCGTATGTTCAGCAATTACTTGCTGGTAATTAATGCAACAGGGAATGCTTGGCCTGATGCCCGGAAGAGAGCGACATTATTACACTGCTTAGGAGCCGAAGGTCAACGAACTTTCTACTGCCTAACAAACACAGGTGACACTTTCTCTTCCGCTGTTGCTGCTTTGGAAAAACACTTCTCGCCTAAAGTCAACATTGTTGTAGAGCGGCATGCTTTCAGAAAGCGAACACAAGCACCACATGAGACAGTTGAGCAGTATGTGACTGCCTTACGTGACCTTAGTTCTAAATGTGACTTTGATGATAAGACAGAGGAAATGATCTGTGATCAGTTAGTCGAACACATTTCCAACTCCAGCATAAGAGAGAGACTTCTGCTCGAACCTGACCTGACATTAGATAAAGCTGTTACTCTCGCAGCACAAATGGAATCCGCAGCTTACCAAGCTAAAGCACTAACAGTTAACAGCAACAGACATGTCCAAGCCATACAATCTCGTTCATACTCAGCTACACAGCGTAATAAATCTGGTGTTCGACCTGTTAAGTCACCTTCTGCTACATCAACGCCTGCTAAAAGTTGCTTTAGGTGTGGTTCAAACAAACACCTTGCTAATGCTCGCCAGTGTCCAGCTGCTAAAGCTACATGTAACCTCTGCCAAAAAGTTGGTCACTTTGCTCGTGTCTGCTGCTCATCTAAGACAAGACAAGTTCGTGAAGTTCAGCTACCAGATCTAACTGTGCTATATTTGGGAGACACTTTGCATGCATCAAAAACCCTACAGTGTGACATTGAATTAAGCACGCCTACTTCACCTACCAAGACCCTTCGTCTCACTGTCGATACAGGCTCTGCAGTTTCCATACTGCCTCATCAAACCTACAAAGAACACTTCAGTGGAACACCACTGTGCCCCCCTGACCTCCGCCTAGTTACTTATACAAAGAAAACAATCCCTGTACTAGGCTGCTTACAAGTTGAAGCAAGTAGAGGAATTACTACTACGCCAGCTACATTTTTTGTTGTAAAACAGGGAACTCCTCTTCTTGGCCGTGACTTGATGGAGACACTGCACATCTGCATCGCTGGAGGTGCTGTTCTTCCTCCATGCACTGCCCCTGCTGCTCCCGTGATGACAACAGATGGATCACCTACATCGCCCATCCCTGCTGCTCCTGATATAGGCTGTGTGAAATCCTTTGTTCATAAAGTAAAACTAGATCCTTCAGTTAAACCTGTACGGCAGAAGCTTAGACGCCTTCCTTTCGCAGTGAGAGCTCCAGTTGCAGCCGAACTGGACCGCCTCCTGAAAGCTGGAGTCATTGAACAAATCGATGCCTCACCATGGGTTTCACCAATTGTGGTAACAGGACGTAAAACAGGAGGAATACGACTGTGTGCAGACCTCCGTGAACCAAACAAAGCTGTGATCACAGACTGCTATCCTCTGCCACATGTGGATGAGTTGTTTGTCAGTTTACAAGGTGCCACACTATTTTCTACGATTGACCTGGCCAATGCGTACTACCAGCTGCCTCTGCATGAAGATAGCAGAGATTTAACTGCATTCATTACACATGAAGGTCTCTTCAGATTCCGCAGAGTTCCTTATGGACTTGCCTCCGCGCCCTCAGCTTTTCAAAAAATGATGTCTGAGATTCTCCAAGGTCTTCCTGGTGTCCAGAATTACCTGGATGACCTCATCATCTACGGTAAAACTCCTGCTGAGCATGACAGCAACCTGAATGCAGTGCTTCACAAGCTCAAAACTGCTGGCCTGGTGCTAAATGAAAACAAATGCCACTACAGAAAGACATCTTTACGCTTTTTGGGTCATGTCATAACAGCAGATGGCATTCTCCCAGACAAAGAACACATTGATGCTGTTTTGAATGCTCCTCCACCCACTGATGCTGCTGCATTGAGGTCCTTCCTTGGGTTGGTATCTTGGTATTCCAAGTTCTTGTCCAACTTTGCAACTATTGTGGCTCCAATGCGTTCTTGTGGAAGTGGAACAAGCAACTATGTATGGACCACTGAAGCACAGAAAAGCTTTGAAGAAATTAAGCAGCTTCTGGTGAACAGCCCTGCTCTTGCACTGTTTAATCCTAACCTACGCATCGTGATAGCAGCCATCCATACAGCCCTCTCACACCTTGAAAATAAGGACACTTATGTTCGAATGCTGTTTATAGACTACAGTTCAGCTTTCAACACTGTCATCCCAAGCAGGCTGGTTGAAAAGCTGTTCACCCTCGGAATACCACCCTCCCTCTGCCGCTGGGTCTTGGACTTCCTTACAGACAGACCTCAGGCAGTCAGAGTTGGTACCAGGACATCAGAAACAAAGACAGTGAGCACTGGGACCCCACAAGGCTGTGTGCTCAGTCCTCTCCTGTACACCCTCTTCACCTACGACTGCATCCCCTCCCAAAGCAACACCTCCATCGTCAAGTTTGCTGACGACACCACCGTCATTGGGCTGATTACTGGGGGAGAGGAAGCAGCTTACAGGGAAGAGGTGGCCCAGCTGGTGTCCTGGTGCCAGGAAAATAATCTCTCCTTAAATACAGAGAAGACTAAGGAGATGATTATTGACCCGAGGAAGAGAAGAGACCAGCATGCTCCATTATTCATCAACGGGACTCAGGTGGAGAGAGTGAAGACCTTCAAATTCCTTGGCAACCACATCAGTGAAGACCTCACCTGGACCTACAACACAGCACAGACTGTCAAGAAAGCTCAGCAGAGACTCTTCTTCTTAAGGAAACTGAGGAAATTCGGATTATCCCCCAAGCTCCTCAGCAACTTTTACAGATGCACTGTGGAGAGCATCCTGACAAACTCCATCACGGTGTGGTATGGAAACTGCACCAGTCAGGACAGGAAGGCTCTCCAGCGTGTCATCAAAACAGCACAATTCATCTGTGGAGCTGCCTTCCCATCACTACAGGACACTTATAATACCCGGGTAATAAAGAGGGCACACAACATCATCAAGGACCGTACCCACCCACAGCACACACTGTTCACACTCCTGCCGTCTGGCAGACGTTACAGGAGTGTAAAAGCAAGAACAACCAGACTAAAAAACAGTTTCTATCCACAGGCCATCAGGCTACTGAACCACTGACTGATTACCAAACTGTGATTACCTGCCTTTCTTTCATCTGTATATATCTGTATATATTGCTCTTGCTTTATTATTTATTTATTTTTATTTTCTACTTTTACTTTCCTAATATACTAGTTCTTAAATTTTATTTTAACTTAGTTGCTTATTTCAATTGTTTGTAAAGCAGTCGCAAGTAAGAATTTCATTGCTCAGCATAACCACAGTGTTTTGCGGTGTACATGACAATAAACTTCTTGAATCTTGAATCTTGAATCTTGAATCTTGTGATATCCACTGATGCCAGTGATTATGGACTGGGTGCTGTTTTTGCCCAAGTTCAGCCTGATGGAACAGAGAAGCCTGTGGCCTTTGCTTCCCGCACACTTTCTGCACCTGAACAAAAGTACTCTACTGTCGAGAAGGAAGCACTAGCATGCGTGTGGGCTACAGAGAAATGGAGAACATACTTATGGGGTCGACGCTTCACCCTTCGAACGGACCATCAAGCTCTGACTACACTTCTGAGCACAAAAGGAATGAACAGAGCTGGAATGCGCATTGCACGATGGTCTGCCCGCCTGTTGTGTTTTGACTATGATGTCGTTTACCGACCGGGTTCTCAGAACTACACAGCAGATTGCCTATCACGCCTGCCTCTGCCGGTGATTTCGGATCTGGTACCAGACGCTGATCCAGAAATGGTAGCTCAGATTTCTGCTACTCTGTCTGCTCTTTCTGTTACTGACTTTGATTCAGCTTGCTCCTCATGTCCTGAACTGACAGGTCTGCGTGTGCAAATGGAAAAAGGCTGGCCCGCCTCCATTAAATCAGTCAGTGATTCACTTGCTCCTTACTACAAGATCAGAGATGAACTCTCCACCTACAATCTCAGAGGTACGAGACTCATCGCACCACTTTCTGTCAGACATGCACTGATTACACTTGCACATGAAAGTCACCAAGGAATTGTGCGCACAAAACAGCGCTTGAGAGACCTCTACTGGTGGCCAAAAATGGACTCACAGGTTCAGGCTGCCATAACATCATGTGTCATGTGCCAGTCCAATGACAAAACTGCTCAGACACGCCCTGCCCCCCTTCAGCCTGTACAGCTGCCAGACGGGCCATGGAAAAAACTTGGACTTGACATTGTAGGACCGTTTGACACGGCTATTCCTTCCTGCAGATTTGCCATTACACTGACTGATTATTATTCTAAATGGCCTGAGCTTGCTTTCTCACACACTGTAACTACGAATGACGTTGTTCAATTCTTATCATCGGTTTTCAGTCGTCATGGCAACCCTGAGAACATTGTGACAGACAATGGCACTCAATTTACATCTGAAGCCTTTGCATCATTCCTCCAGAATAGAGGAATATCTCATACCAGAACATCTGTCTACTATCCAGCTGCCAACGGGGCCGTCGAAAGGTTTCATCGCGCCCTCCGCACCTGCATTCAAACTGCAATCCAACAATCTACACCGTGGAAAGCCACTGTGTTAGAATGGCTACAAGTATATCGTGCAACGCCTCATGCCACCACCGCCACCTCTCCATATGAACTTCTCTTTGGTAGGAAAATGCGTACTAAACTGAACATACTCCCCTTGTCTCCTGCCACATCTCCACTACATGACAGGGCACAACGTGAAGTCCTGAAACATCAAACCAAAATGAAACGCTACACTGATGCCAAACGCAGTGCAAAGGTGCCTTCATTCCAGATAGGTGAGAGGGTGAGGATACGGAATCCACTGCACGTTCCAAAAGGTCACCCTAGGTTTACCCCTCCTGCAACTGTCAAAAAGATTAAAGGTAAACACACCTATATGCTGAGTGATGGAAGGAATTGGAATGCATCCCACCTTGCACGCTGTGCTCCAGTTGCTGAACAGGATCCTACTGCTACAGGACTGTAAAATGCCCAGCACGATTCACATCCTCTTCGGAAGCTTCCACGTGCAAAATATAAACCTAGTTGGCACAGAGATTTTGTCATGTCATAAACATTGTGTAGAAACATGTTGATAATTGTTACCTAAGATTATAGAATGGTTGAGAAAATGCTATTACCGCCGTTGGTTACAAAAGTCTTCGTTAAGTATTGACATGGGTTAATTTGTTCACTACAGGAGTAAAGTTGAGAGGACATTTCATTAAAATTACAGGATTACTTTTTGTTACTAGTACCTTTGATGTACAATGCTGTTGCTACAATGTGCAGATAATTTTCAAATGTATTTTCTTAATGGGTTAGCCTCTTTGCTAAATTCTGTTAAAGTATTCCTTGGGAGGAAATTCAAACCTTAAGAAGGGAGGAAATGTTGTGTTATGTAGCGTCATGCCACTCCACGCCACTAGGTGGCGCTGCTGATAAAATGAAAATGGTAGGCAGAGTGAGAATGAGAATGTTTACATATACCTTACGGGACTGTGCTCCTTCATGTTAGTTTTGTGCCTGATGTGCTACGTTGAATAAATGCACTGAGATATACAAGAACGTGCTTTACTTGTCACACTACTACAGTCGCTCTTCCCCTCTGCCCTCTCTGTGATTTGTGTGAGCTGGATCTGGTGTACCACAGCAGATGATGAACTTCCATCACTATCAGCGAACTGTTTTGGCTAGGAGCTGGCACCTGGCTCCACAATGCCCTGACCCTCTCGTCTCCGTCTGCACCCCCCACCCCCACCCCACCATATTGCTATCCTGGCTTTAAATGTGCAAATATGCTTTGCTAAGGTGGTTTTTTTGGACCCTGGTATGGTATCCCCTTGGTAGGATACCTAACTACCCCATGATGTGTGTTTGTTTCCTTTTTCCGGGGACTGATTGTAGCAGCGGCACCAGTGTGGCAGCAGCTGCAGACACCCATCTCCCCATGTTAGTCTGTCTGTTCTTCTCTGGATGGTTGTTCTGAATGCAGTTTCATTATATTATGATGGAATATCGTTATATAATTCGTTGTAACAATAAAGTTCTATTCTATTCTATTCCAGGTCTGTCATACTCAGTCACAGGATGGGCCAAAATTGAAGACACAATCTGAGTCGCGGGCCAAACAGGATTAAAAATAATAATTTTAATCAGTAATATGAATTTGAATTTAAATGGCCAGAATACAGCAACAACAACAGATTCATGTATTTTATTTGCCCCCCCGTTACAGCCACAGATCGTGTCCAACATTATCCCCACCCCCGCCACCAAGAAGTACATGTCTGATTATGAAGTCTCTGGAGCTTGAAAAAGGCGACTGGACTTCTTTTTGTTTCTTGAAGACGTTTCACCTCTCATCCGAAAGGCTTCTTCAGTTCTCAACCAAATGGTGGAGAGACCCAGGTATTTAAACCCCTGTGGGCGTAGTCCCCTGGAGGTGGTTATGACCCTCTATTGATCATGTGAAGAACCTATCAGACAGGGTCCTCACCAAACCAGAAGAAAATGTGCTAGCCAAAGGACTCAACTTTGCCATAGCCCCACAACAGCTCCCTATAGTAGACCTCATCACAGCAACAGAAACCGCTATAAGAAATAACAAACTTTCTCATCCTGTAGCAGAACAGATCAGGATGAAAGTTTCAGCCACTCTCTCCAGTGCAAGACTTCCTCCATCCAACCTCACCATTCAGGAGAAGAAGGCCATCACAGCCCTAAGCAAGGATCAAAACATCACCATATTGCCAGCCGACAAGGGGAGGTGCACGGTTGTGCTGAATTCATCGGATTACCACAACAAAATTACTACACTCCTCAGTGACAACAATACTTATGAGGTCTTGAGACGTGATCCCACAAGCAACTACAAGAAAAAAGTTGTTTGCTGCCTGCAACAACTTGAAAAGGAAAAAGCCATTGACCGCCCCACTTACTACCGCCTGTACCCTGGAGAAGCCACTCCATGCATTTATGGACTCCCAAAGATCCACAAAGAAGGAGTCCCACTTCGACCCATTATCAGCAGTATAAACTCGGTCACCTACAACATTTCCAAACACCTCACCACCATCTTATCACCGCTTGTTGGCATCACACCCCACCACATTGAAAACTCTACAGATTTTACTAACAAGGTCCAGAATCTTGTACTGGATCCAGATGAAACCATGGTGTCCTTTGATGTGGTTTCACTTTTCACTTGCATACCTACAACTGAGGCAGTGGAGACCGTCAGAAGACGACTACAGGAAGACGATTCCTTACTGAACAGAACCAGCTTCACCCCAGATCAGATTTGTGCACTTTTAGATCTCTGCCTTACCACAACATATTTTAAATACAATGATGGATTCTACAGACAGAAGCATGGATGTGCCATGGGCTCCCCAGTGTCTCCCATTGTAGCCAACCTTTACATGGAGGAAGTGGAAAGTAAAGCTCTTGGTTCGTTCAAAGGGATGGCACCTAGCCACTGGTACAGATATGTAGATGACACCTGGGTCAAAATCAAAACCCAAGAAGTAGAAGCCTCCACTCGTCACATTAACTCAGTGGATAAATACATACGTTTTACCAGGGAGGACACCAGAGATAACAAGTTACCTTTCCTGGACTGTGCGGTCCTTATCGAGGAAGATGGAAGCCTCAACATTGAAGTTTACCGGAAGCCCACACACACAGACCAGTATCTCCTCTTTGACTCCCACCACCCTCTGGAACACAAACTTGGGGTGATCAGGACCCTACAACACCGTGCGGAAAGTGTTCCCTCTAAGGCAGAAGGGAAGCATAAGGAACACACACACATTAAGAAAGCCCTCAAAACATGCGGTTACCCCAACTGGGCCTTCATCAAATCAGCTAAGATGCACAGGAATGAAGGCCAAACACAAACTACAGAGAATAGGAAGGACAAGAGGAACAACATTGTCATCCCATATGTGTCAGGCTTGTCAGAGAAACTCAGAAGAATTTTCTCCAAGCATGACATCTCAGTATACTTCAAACCAAGTCACACCCTAAGACAAAAACTGGTTCATCCCAAGGACAAACCCGCCAAACACAAGATCAGCGATGTAGTGTATGCTGTTCAGTGCAGTGAAGAGTGCTCGGACCTCTACATTGGTGAAACCAAACAGCCTCTTCACAAACGAATGGCACAACATAGAAGAGCCACTTCGACAGGACAAGATTCAGCAGTACATCTGCATCTGAAGGAAAAAGGGCACTCTTTTGAGGATGCCAATGTCCACATTTTGGACAGGGAAAACAGATGGTTTGAAAGAGGAGTGAAAGAAGCCATCTATGTCCACTGTGAACAACCATCATTGAACAGAGGAGGTGGATTACGTCACCAACTTTCCCCCGCTTACAGTGCTGTCCTGAGCTCCCTTCCCAGACGTCTCAACCCCCATTCACACCTTTGTTCCAGTGACCTCAATAGGCCACAGGAAACAATGGAGCGGAGTCCTAAGTTGGTTTCAACTGAAACCACTGATTAAATATGACCCACGCCCCCTTCACACCTGGGCACATGTGTTCAGCACATGATCAATAGAGGGTCATAACCACCTCCAGGGGACTACGCCCACAGGGGTTTAAATACCTGGGTCTCTCCACCATTTGGTTGAGAACTGAAGAAGCCTTTCGGATGAGAGGTGAAACGTCTTCAAGAAACAAAAAGAAGTCCAGTCGCCTTTTTCAAGCTCCAGAGACTACTATGACCTGGATAACTGAGAATCTACACAGACATAACGTCTGATTATGAAGACATCATCAACAACCTGGAGCTCATTTTCTTCGGTGTGGCTCCTTCCTGGTGTGCGGCTGTGGCATTATCTGGGCAATCAACTCAACGAGACCCGCTCCAATCCATACTTCACCTGGAAGACCAACAACATGAAATTCCGCCCGGAAAAATTCAGGGAGCTGCTCAACAAGCGTCTGACCAAAGAAGAGGACAAGAAGAAGGCGCACGACATCTACCGTCAGCAGATTCAGAACGAGCACCAATTATTTGTATCTTCACTGAAATCAGAGCAGTGAGTTAAACCCTGCTGTCTGCAGCCAGTTAGAGTTCATGAGCCTCTGCTTTCCTCTCTAACAAGATTATCCAAACATCTTCATCAGGTCTACACCTCAAACATTACACTGGACTTAGCTGGTGCCTTTAATGACTTCCTGCTGCGTCATTAAAGCAGTACGTCTGTATGTCTATAGATTATTAACTGTTAAACCAGGCTGTGACGTTCATGATAAAATAACACTGTTATTACCTCAGATCTCTGCATTAACTTGGTGTTTCTTTCTCTGCTCCTGTCCACTGTTACTGAATAAAATGGCTGCTTGATTTTACCACATCTGACTTTCATTCTTCAGCTAAAAGTATGTTTCAGAGAGCAGAACAGAATAAAACATGACATAAAATCCCCACTGCTTCATAAAAAGGGTTCAATTTCAAAAGATAATTCAGTAGTTGAGTCAGTATGTTTGATTAACCATCATCTCATAACATTAACATTACAAACAGATAAAAAATAGATTAATTTAACTCAAGGAACATTTCAATCTATCCATCCGCTTCATTTTCTTCCACTTATCTGGGGCTGGGTCGCAAGTGCAGGAGCCTAAGCAGAGAAGCCCAAACCTCCCTCTCCCCAGCCACCTCCACCAGCTGATCCAGAGGGTGCGAGTCCTGGGTCTCCCTCAGGTCCTCCTCCCAGTAGGACATGCCTGGAAAACTTCACCCAAGAGGTGCCCAGGAGGCATCCTAGTCAGATGCCCGAACCTCCTCAACTGTCTCCTTTTGATGTGGAGGAGCAGCGGCTCTACTCTGAGCCCCTACTGAATGGATGCACTCCAAACCCTGTTTCTAAGAGAGAGGCCAGCCACCCTTCAGAGGAAGCTCATTTCTGCCGCTTGTATTAACAATCTCATTCTTTTGGTCACTACCCAAAGCTCATGACCATAGGTGAGGGTAGGGACACAGACTGACCGGTAAATCGACAGTGTTACTTTAACACTCAGCTCCCTCTTCGCCACAACAGACCGATGTAGCATCTGTAGAGTCTGTCCATTAGTCCAATGTTGGATCCACGAGGAAGAATGTGATTTTTGCCCTGGCTATGGAACACTGGACCAGCTCTGTATCCTATCAAGGATAGTCAAGGGTATGTGGGAGTTTGTTCAACCAGTCTGCATGTGTTTGATGTTCTTGAAGAAGGGATCTGACTGTGTCCTCTAAAGAGGTGCTTTGGTAGTATGGGGTGTTCGCCCATGTCATTCTGTCCATGTATAACTAGTGAAAGCTCAGATTGTAGTGCCAGCAATAAGTCAGACTCATTCAAGGTGTCTCTTGGACTCCGTTAGGGCCGCTAAGCACCGAGTGCTTCCACGGTGGAAAAGCCACTGAATGGTTCAAATGCTGGCACCGGCACCGTGTCCACCCTGTTGGTGGAAAAGTGGCCACTGGGATGATTTGCATTTGAGTGTGAAGTAGCTGGAATAAGAACTTTCAGACCTGAGGTCGGAAAAGGAGTCCACGCCCTGGGTCAGGAATGAGTTGCTTCCCCAAGTAGAGAAGTTCAACTATCTCAGGGTCTTGTTTATGAGTGAAGGGAGAGTAGAGCTGAAAGGGAAGTTGTTGATTTACCCTCGCCTATGGCCACAAGCTCTGGGAAGTGACTGAGATAATGAGATCACAGATATAAGTGAAGGGTGTCTGGGCTCAGCCTTAGAAATAGGGCGAGGATCTCAGTCGCCCTAGATACTGAAAAGACCTCGTAGAGGTGGTTTGGGCCAGGATGCCTCCTCACACCTTCAATGTGAGATGTTTCTGGCATGTCCAGCACAGACAGTAACTGATTTCTGTTGGGAGACAGCCACTGGTCTTCAACTGCCAACATCCACCTGGTCATTGACAACTCATCTCAGAGTATGATTAGGCTGGATTTTGTTTTAGTGCCAAACAGGTAATATTTCTAAAAGAAGATGTTGTCCATCAAAAAAATCTCATACATACACCAGCTGTTCTGTTGTCTTCCATTGTCATTCCAAATAAGTGAAAAACTTTATGAGACGTTGTTGGCCATTAACTGAATGGGTGGATGTTGGCAGGTTAACACAGTGACACACTGCTGCTTCAGGGCTGCATATTTAAACACAACATGTGACACTTAATTGTCCATTGTTTTTTTTTTCAGCAGCAGGATTTGATGCTTATCACGTTGCCATCAGCTGGCTGTCACAGCTGATCAATAAGGGTCTGAATTTCAAAAAGGTTTCTAAACTGAAGAGACTTTTTACTCTCCTCAGTTGTTAATGGAAAGTCTCTATAAAACAACCCAACTTGAGAATTCCTGCTCTGGTGGACCTCCAGATTCTGTGTCAGAGGCAGAGGTTATGTTGATCAGGTGGCCACTTCACTCTCCACAGCCTGGAACAATGGGTTGGGATCCTAAAGAGGACTCAAGAGGGGACAGAACAACAGCAGAAGTCATCGAGGTATGCACAAACTGAATCCAGGCTCACTGTGAACTCTGCTCTGTATGTCCTCAAAATGAAATGAACAGGGAGCCTTCATCTCGCCCTGTTTCACTGGAGATATCATGAAGACATTTGGTAGAAGAATTTGGCAGTTTTCAGGACTGTGGGAGGCTTAGGGAGAAACACAAAATGGACTGCTTTAGACAAGCAGCCAATTATGGAGACTGTTACAGTATTACCACTAGAGGGCGGCAGACAAGTGAATCCAAAGCAATATGAGACCAATGGACAGAGAGAACAGGTAAGCATCTTAGATGACCTTCTGAAGCAGTAAAGGAACAGTTATCACAAACACAAACTGAACATGCTTGAACATATGAACGCAAATCTTTTAAAGGAAATTGGTCACCAGAAAAAAAATCAGTCGAGAACAGACATGGTTTTACTGATACTCTGGAGACAGAGCTAAAGAAAACAAATAAAAAATGTAAAAAAAGAGAGAACAGGAGAATCAAGAGACTGGGGGAGACTTCAGGGGGTCAGACTGGCTGCAGGGCAATGGAGGAGCAGTTCAGGAGGTGATTCCAGGTCTGATGAAGGCCTCTACAAATGTGACATCGCTCATGGAGTTTCCAACCAGCTGACTCACTGTCACATGTGAGGAGCGTCACTCTGATTTTCCTTTTGATCAAGCTTATAGGTAGGGCTGGATCACGTGACCCTGAACCACCCCTTAGTTATGCTGCTATAGGCCTAGGCTGCTGGGGGTTCCCATAATGCACAGTTTCTCCTCACTCATTGGTGGATAATCACTAATATGTTGTAGCTGATGATCTGGATTCTTTGATCTTGTATCTCACGCGTCTCTGCTGCTGCTGCTGTCTCTGTGGCTCGGCTAGGCTACTTTGCTAACATCCTTCATGAGACGCCATTACTGTGTTAAAAGGGAGTAACATGTTGCAGGAAATTTCAAATGCAACATTTCTAAATGCTCAACAAATATCAAACACACAAAGTGTGTGCAGTTTGTCATAGTGTGTCTGCTAGCTAAAAGAAGAGCTGCTGTATTTCCAGAGAAGAGAGAAGTTCACTCAGAGATGGAGAAAGATGTAAAAAAGAGGAAGAAGAGAGGTTAGATTTAAAGGTCAGGACTGCTCAGTGACCCGAGTTTTTGCTTTGGCCACTACCCGAGCTGCATTCCGCTTGGCCTGTCGATACCTGTCAGCTGCCTCCGGAGTCCCACAGGCTAACCAAGCCCGATAGGACTCTTTCTTCAGCTTGATGGCTCCCTTCACCTCCGGTGACCACCATCTGGTTCGGGGGTTACCACCACGACAGGCACCAACCACCTTGCAGCCACAGCTCTGAGCAGCAGCCTCAACAATGGAGGTGCGGAACATGGTCCATTCGGACTCAATGTCCTCAGCCTCCCTCGGAATGCTGTCGAAGTTCTGCCGGAGGTGGGAGTTGAAGATCTCCCGGACTGGGGCTTCTGCCAGGCGTTCCCAGCGCACCCTCACAATACGTTTAGGTGTGCCAGGTCTGTCCAGCATCTTCCCACGCCACCTGATCCAACTCACCACCAGGTGGTGATCAGTTGACAGCTCAGCTCCTCTCTTCACCCGAGTGTCCAGAACATACGGCCGCAGATCTGATGATACGATTACAAAATCGATCATCGACCTGCGACCTAGGGTGTCCTGGTGCCATGTGCACTTATGGACATCCTTGTGTTCGAACACGGTGTTTGTTATGGACAAACTGTGGTTTGCACAGAAGTCCAATAACAAAACACCATTCGGGTTCAGATCAGGCAGGCCGTTCCTCCCAATCACGCCCCTCCAGGTCTCACTGTCATTGCCCACGTGAGCGTTGAAGTCTCCCAGCAAGACTATGGAGTCACCAGATGGAGCACTCTCCAGCACCCCGCCCAGCAACTCCAAAAAGGGTGGGTACCCTGAACTGTCATTCGGCGCATAAGCGCAAACAACAGTCAGGACCCGTTCCCCAGCCCGAAGACGCAGGGAAACTACCCTCTTGTCCACTGGTGAAAACTCCGACGTACAGGCAGCAAGCCGGGGGGATACAAGAATACCCACCCCAGCTCGCCGCCTCTCACCGAGGGCAACTCCAGACTGGAACAGAGTCCAGCCCTTCTCCAGGAGACTGGTTCCAGAGCCCAGGCCATGCGTTGAGGTGAGCCCAACTATATCTAGCTGGTATCTCTCAACCTCACGCACTAGCTCAGGCTCCTTCCCCACCAGAGAGGTGACATTCCATGTCCCAATAGCCAGTTTTGATAGCCGGGGATCAGTCCGCCAGGGCCTCCGCCCTCGGCCACCGCCCGACACACACTGCACCCGACCCCTACGACACCTCCTGCGGGTGGTGGGCCTACAGGAGGGCGGGCCCATGTAACCTCTTCGGGCTGCGCCCGGCCAAGCACCACGGGCTAATGCCTGGCCACCAGACGCTCTCCCTCGAGCTCCCTCCCCAGGCCTGGCTCCAGGGTGGGGCCCCGGTAACCCTATCCCGGGCAGGGTAAACTGTTCCCTTGTTTTTTCACTCATAAGGGTCGCCTAACCGCTCTTTGTCTGGACCCTCACCCAGGACCAGTTTGCCATGGGAGACCCTACCAGGGGGACAAGCCCCCAGACAACATAGCTCCTGGGATCACTGGGACACACAAACCCCTCCACCACGATAAGGTGGAGATTCACGGAGGAAAACTCGGGTGTGGGAGGAGTTCGGTGAGGCTATGGAAAAAGACTTTCGGACGGCATCGAAGCGATTCTGGCAAACCGTCAGGCGACTCAGGAGGGGAAAGCAGTGCTTCACTCACACTGTTTATAGTGCGGGGGGGGTGCTGCTGACTTCAACTGAGGCTATAGTCGGACGGTGGAAGGAATACTTCGAGGACCTTCTGAATCCCACTGACACGCCTTCTGTAGTGGAAGCAGAGTCTGGGGATGAGGGGGATGACTTGACCATCACTGGGGGTGAGGTCACTGAGGTAGTTAAACAACTCCTTGGTGGCAGAGCCCCTGAGGTAGACGAGATTCGCCCTGAGTTCCTGAAGGCTCTGGATGTTGTAGGGCTGTCTTGGTTGACACGCCTCTGCAACATCGCGTGGAGATCTGGGGCAGTGCCATTGGATTGGCAGACCGGGGTGGTGGTCCCCATCTTTAAGAAGGGAGACCGGAGGGTGTGCTCCAACTTTCGGGGGATCACACTACTCAGCCTCCCCGGTAAGGTCTATGCCAGGGTGCTGGAAAGGAGGGTGCGTCCGTTAGTCGAACCTCGGATTCAGGAGGAACAATGCGGTTTTCGTCCTGGTCGTGGAACGCTGGACCAGCTCTTTATCCTCTCAAGGATATTCGAGTGTGCGTGGGAGTTTGCCCAACCAGTCTACATGTGCTTTGTGGACTTGGAGAAGGCATTCGACCGTGTCCCTCGGGGTGTCCTTTGGGAGGTTCTGCGGAAGTATGGGGTGTCTGGCCCATTGTTGCGGGCCATTCAGTCCTTGTACAACCACAGTGAGAGCTTGGTCCGTATAGCCGGTAATAAGTCGGATTCGTTTCCTGTGGGTGTTGGACTCCGTCAGGGCTGCCCTTTGTCACCGATTCTGTTCATAATTTTTATGGACAGAATTTCTAGGCGTAGCCAGGTGGCAGAAGGCTTCTTCCTTGGTGGCCTCAGAGTCTCATCTCTGCTTTTTGCAGATGATGCGGTTCTGTTCGCTTCATCGGGGGAGGCCTCCAGCTCGCAGTGGAACGGTTAGCAGCCGAGTGTGAAGCGGCTGGCATGAGAATCAGCACCTCTAAATCTGAGGCCATGGTCCTCAGCCAGAAAAGGGTGGAGTGCCATCTCCGGCTCAGGAACGAGTTCTTGCCTCAAGTGGAGGAGTTCAAGTATCTCGGGGTCTTGTTCACGAGTGATGGGAGAAGGGAACGGGAGATCGACAGGCGGATCGGGGCTGCTTCTGCAGTGATGCGGACGCTGCACCGGTCCGTCGTGGTGAAGAGGGAGCTTAGTGTAAAAGCGAAGCTCTCGATTTACCGGTCGATCTACGTTCCTACCCTCACCTATGGTCACGAGCTTTGGGTAGTGACCGAAAGAATAAGATCGCGAATACAAGCGGCAAAAATGAGTTTCCTTCGAAGGGTGGCTGGCCTCTCCCTTAGAGATAAGGTGAGGAGTGCGGCCATCCGGGAGGGGCTCAGAGTAGAGCCGCTGCTCCTCCACATCGAAAGGAGCCAGTTGAGGTGGCTCGGGCATCTGATTAGGATGCCTCCTGGCCGCCTCCTGGGTGAGGTGTTCCGGGCATGTCCCACCGGGAAGAGGCCCCGTGGTAGACCCAGGACACGCTGAAGAGATTATGTATCTCGGCTGGCCTGGGAACGCCTTGGGGTCCCTCCGGATGAGCTGGAGGAGGTGGCTGGGGAGAGGGAAGCCTGGGCTTCTCTGCTTAGGCTTCTGCCCCCGCGACCCGGCCCCGGATAAGCGGAAGAAAATGGATGGATGGATGGATGGATGGATGGACGGACTGCTCAGTGACATCTGGTAAACTGGAAATAGAAAACTTACATTTTATAATCAGATCTTGGATCTGTGTATGATGTTTTTTTCATATTGTGAAACATCCTGCAAAACAAACTCAGCTACACCAGCTTTGTGTAATTCAAAATATGGCAGCTGTGGTGTTCATGGTCAGAGTTACAGGTTACATCAGTGCAGCAGAGATGAGTTTGAATCAAAGCTGAGATTCAGTCACTGAATTCAACATTTATACCAACTGCATACTGTCAGTATGAAGACAGCACAAACAGCATGCTGTCAGTGTAGGGGATGGAAATCAGCCAAAATAGCTGACACACAAAGAAAAACTGCATTCACACACGTCATCACAGCTGTGATTCTTTACCAACAGCAGTTTGTGTGAATGCAGGTCCAGGAAACAGTCTGAGCTGAACTGGGACTCTGTCCTCACAGGAGAACTTCAGCTTCTCACATTTCTTCATCTCTTTATCTTAAACACACTTCCTCATTCTCAGCCTGCACTGATGGAAGGAGGCAGCAAACAGGAATCTGCTGCCTTCAGCTCCACCCTCCTGCTGAGGGCGTGTTGGTGATATTTGAACTAAAGAGTGCATTTCATTCAGAACGGGTCAGAGGGAGGGACGGGAGAGGGGCTCCTTACCCCCAACTACATGATGCACAATGAAGAGCAGCAGCACCAATGACACATGAAGCGATTTCAGGAAACTGCTGCATCGTTTCCACAACTGAGCTGAGCTGACAGTGAAACAGGGAAGTGATGCAACTGAAGGCGTCTCTGCTGCTCACACTGACATCAGTCATCATCCAGACAGCATGAAGATCACATCTGTCTCTGTGCTGCTCGGTGAGTCACACACAGGTCCTACACTTGTTCTCTCAGTGATTCATTCACTCAGTGATTCCAGCTCCCACAGGGACCAGAGTGAGTCCAGGTGAAGCACAGGTACTGAATCAGAGTATTTTTGGTGCTGCAGGAGGTGCAAACAGGAATTCAGAATGTTTCTGTAGCTGAGTGTGAAGCAGAGGCAGCTGATCATCATCTGTTTCTGTGTCTGTGACAGAAGCTCAATGAGAAAAAAGGAAAATTATGTTTAGAGAATGACCTCTGACCTTTAGTGATCTCTGTGTGTCGGCCCAAGCCTTCAGCAGTGATCTAGAATGACTGAGTCACTGACAGATCTAAACTGGCTGCTCTGCACGGTTCAGAAATCAGTAATTTGACTTTTTAACAGACTTTAGTTCACACATGTTCACACATGTTAATGATGTTACTGGAAACATTTATCAGATAGTATGAGCAGGGTGAGAAAAGCTGTGGCTCTCTGCAACATTCAGAAAAAAAATCACATCCTGTTTTTAACCGCAAACATCAGTGTGTGTAATTTGTCACACCTGATGACTCCTGTCACTCATGCAAAGCTCAAAGGTCCGGATGCATACATGATCCAAACTGCAGGTTTCCGCTCGATCATCTCGTCAATAGTTTTGCATCCTCACTGTGAACGACTTTGGATACTGTGGCTGTCTCCCTGCTATAATTCACAAACGTGCAGCTTAAAGCAGATAACCTGTAAGCTGGACAGGGAATGGCCTCTCACTAATTTAGAAGATTTAGCCTGGAAAAAGAGTTTGTTGCTCTATAAGAAAGCCCTCCGTAAAATTAGGACCTATGTTATAGCAAGATCTTGTATACAGCAATGATGCAACACTGTTAATGAAAATATGAATTGTACCTTTAAATGTAAACAAAAACTCTCAGCAAATGCTGAGACGTTTGGCCGCCTGTTTCAGTCTTCAGTTTCTGTTCATCTTGGAAAATGAAATGTTCACATCATGGACCTCATTCTGATGATCCAAAATGATGGGCAGCATATGAGCGAGCTTCTTCAGTGAAGAGCCTCTCTGACCCACTGTGTTCAGCTCCTAGTTTAGCTGCCATGGTCCTGGGTCCAGGACCCACTGTTTTCTGTTTTTGCCTTCTGTCTGATCTCTGTGTTTTCCCTAGTTCCCTCCATATTCTGTGCTGGTCTTGTGTCTTTATATCAGGTTCCTGTGTCTAGTCCCAGTCTCTGTTTCCACTTCCTGTTTTGCTTTTGTAGTCTTTGTGTCATGTGCCTGATATTCAGTTTTGCTTCCTTTGTCCTGTTAGTCAGATTCTGTTCAGCTGTGTTCCCTGGTGTGTCCTGTTTCCCTGATTGCCCGTCTGTGTATATATTGTTTAGGTTTTTCCTAGTTCTCTGTCATGTTGTTTTTATAGTTAGTTTTCCTCCTGCTATGTGCTCTCCCAACCTGTATGAGCAGAGGTGGGAAGTAACGAAGTACAAATACTTCATTACTGTACTTCAGTAGATTTTTCAGATATCTGTACTTTACTTGAGTATTTATTTTTCTGATTATGTTTTACTTTTACTCCCTACATTTTTACACAAATATCTGTACTTTCTACTTCTTACAGTTTCAAACAGACTCGTTACTTTAGGTTTAACATCTGAGAGAAGCTTTTATTTCCATCACTGCACCATCAAATGATGTGAGCCTAAATAGCAGAACAATAACATATAATAGACAATCCTACTGGAGTATCCTCTATCACTGGGGCTTATTGCATACATGAAATTATGAAAGAGGCAAAACCATTTACAGGTGCTGGTCATAAAATTAGAATATCATGAAAAAGTTGATTTATTTCAGTAATTCCATTCAAAAAGTGATATTTGTATATTATATTCATTCATTACACACAGACTGATATATTTCAAATGTTTGTTTCTTATAATTTTGATGATTATAACTGATGAAAACCCCAGATTCAGTATCTCAGAAAATTAGAATATTGTGAAAAGGTTCAATATTGCAGACACCTGGTGCCACACTCTAATCAGCTAATTAAACACCTGCAAAGGCCTTTAAATGGTCTCTCTGTCTAGTTCTGTAGGCTACACAATGATGGGGAAGACTGCTGACTTTGACAGTTATCCAAAAGACGACCTTTGGCACCTTGCACAAGGAGGGCAAGACACAAAGGTCATTGCTAAAGAGGCTGCTGTTCACAGAGCTCTGTGTCCAAGCACATTAATAGAGAGGCGAAGGGAAGGAAAAGATGTGGTAGAAAAAGTGTACAACAACAGGGATAACTGCACCCTGGAGAGGATTGTGGAACAAAAGAAATTCAAAAATGTGGGGAGATTCACAAAGAGTGGAACTGCAGCTGGAGTCAGTGCTTCAAGAACCACCACGCACAGACGTATGCAGACATGGGTTTCAGCTGTCACAGTCCTCGTGTCGAGACACTCTTGAACAGAGACGGTGTCAGAAGCGTCTCTCCTGGGCTAAAGACAGAAAGGACTGGACTGCTGCTGAGTGCTCCAAAGTTATGTTCTCTGATCAAAGTCAATTTTGCATTTCCTTTGGAAATCAAGGTCCCAGAGTCTGGAGGAAGAGAGGAGAGGCACAGAATCCACGCTGGCTGAGGTCCAGTGTAAAGTTTCCACAGTCATTGATGGTTTGGGGTGCCATGTCATCTGCTGGTGTTGGTCCACTGTGTTTTCTGAGGTCCAAGGTCAATGCAGCCGTCTACCAGGAAGTTTTAGAGCACTTCATGCTTCCTGCTGCTGACCAACTTTATGGAGATGCAGATTTCATTTTCCAACAGGACTTGGCACCTGCACACAGTGCCAAAACTACCAGTACCTGGTTTAAGGACCATGGTATCCCTGTTCTTCATTGGCCAGCAAACTGGCCTGACCTTTAACCCCATAGAAAATCTATGGGCTATTGTGAAGAGGAAGATGCGATACACCAGACCCAACAATTCAGAAGAGCTGAAGGCCACTATCAGAGCAACCTGGGCTCTCATAACACCTGAGCAGTGCCACAGACTGATCGACTCCATGCCACGCTGCATTACTGCAGTAATCCAGGCAGAAGGAGCCCCAACTAAGTACTGAGTGCAGTACATGCTCATACTTTTCATGCTCATACCTTTCATGCTCATACTTTTCAGTTGGCCAACATTTCTAAAAATCATTTTTTTGTATTCGTCTTAAGTAATATTCTAACTTTCTGAGATACTGAATTTGGGGTTTTCATTAGTTGTCAGTTATAATCATCAAAATTATAAGAAACAAACATTTGAAATATATCAGTCTGTGTGTAATGAATGAATATAATATACAAGTTTCACTTTTTTATAGAATTACTGAAATAAATCAACTTTTTCATGATATTCTAATTTTATGACCAGCACCTGTAGTTTATACATCATTGTGCTGTACTCACGGGGTTACGGTTGGGCTGGACTGAGGGCAGATGTCCATAAGTTGTGGTCACGGTACTTCGAGCATCATAGCTAGCGCTACTCAATAAGACCAGAAACAAAGGGAGCAACATGTTGCAGGAAATTTCAAATGCAGCATTTCTAAATGCTCGACAAATATCAACAAACACACAAAGTGTGTGCAGTTTGTCACACAGTGTGTCTGCTAGCTAAAAGAAGAGCTGCTGTATTTCCAGAGAAGAGAGAAGTTCACTCAGAGATGGAGAAAGATGTAAAAAAGAGGAAGAAGAGAGGTTAGATTCAAAGGTCAGGACTGCTCAGTGACATCTGATAAACTGATGTGTAGCTAATTTTTTTTTCATATTGTGAATCACCCTGCAAAACAAACTGAGGCACTTCAAGTTTGTATAATTCAAAATACTGCAGTTTAGTGCAGGATAAACAGTCTGTCTACATTCTGAGATGTGGATGTGAAAGGCATGTTCTGGGTAATGTTAGCTTGTACACAGGAGCTGTCTGACCTGAGAGGTTCACTGCACTTGGTCTTCCATGATGAAACAGTGAATAAAGCTTTTCCCTCTGGATGCTATCACTCTACCACCATCTCTGCTGCTGCAGAGCCTCCCAAAGTTTTCAACAGGGTTAAATCTCTGATATTTTTGCTGCTACCCTCAACCAACCCGAGTAATGATTTGCCTCACACCAGTTCATCACTGTTAACTAAAAACTACCCAGTTTAACCAACACTTAGTGTCCCAGATAACCTTTGAATAACAGGAAATCATTTAATCTGTTATCAAGCTTGAAATCAGCAACATATGTACAGATTCACTGTGACTAAAATAATATCACATGTAGGCCTAGGATTACATATAATCTATGTAAGAGTTGATCAACCATCATTTGAAAATAATGTCATCTTGCTCCATCTCTGGGAGTGAACTTTCTTCTACCTGGGAACAGAACGAAACAGTTTGCGTGTTTGGTTTGAACTTACCTGCCACTTTAAAATCAAAGGTACTCTTTATGATCCCGCTCTGTGGTGCTAGGTAGAAGTGGTACTGGGATTGCAACTTTACTAACATCTGCAGCTTGCACACACATCAGGGATGAGACGGGAAAAAAGTGTGCAGACAGGTTCATGTGGTGAACTTATTGATGCTGGAGCACATTCAAATTGAACTGCCTTGACAGCACCGTGTCGACCTGCTGATCAGATTGGCTGTAGCTCAGTAGGTAGAGCAGGTCACCTACTGATCGGAAGGTCAGTGGTTCAATTCCTGGCTACTGCTGGCTGCATGCCAATGTATCCTTGGGCAAGATACTTAACCCCAAGTTGCTCTCCGACCGTTCCGTCGGAGTATGAATGTGAGTGAATGTTAGATGATTAAAGCACTTAGCTTAATTAATCATGGAAGTGCTTGTATGAATGGGAGTGCATGGGGTAAATGTGAACGTGTTGTGTAAGTGCTTTGAGTGCTCATATCTGAGTAGAAAAGCGCTATATAAGAACTAGTCCATTTACCATGTTTTTACTCATTAACTGAAGTGCCCGAACTTTGTTGCAGCTCGTTCCAGTCCACTTTAACCCCACAGTGACAGGATACTGAAAGATCATCTGATTTACAATTGTGTTAAAAACCTGAAATGATTAAAGAAAAAAGCCTGCAGAGAGAATCACAATGAGGGGAAATTAAAGCTGACAGGAATTAATTTAATGATGGAATCTAAGTTGGAGAAAGTCTGCAGTGACCTATGTCCTCCTTTTCCAGGTGTGTCGGTGCTGCTGCTGTCTGCAGGTGAGTTCAAACAACAGTAAGTTAAAGATGAATGAAGGAGCTCACTGATAAGAAGCTCGTTAACATTAATCAGCCACACAGACAGAGGATGAAAGTTAACTGGTTCATTGAGTCATGTTTCAGGTCAATGCATGCATGAATCAAACCAGGATAATGCAGGACAGGTGGACACTACTCAGCTAAGTACTCAGGTGAGTCCAGCAGAGTTACTGTGGCTCCTAGCTGAGCCCCCAGAAGGTAACACGTCTCCAGGAAAAAAAGCACCTTACGGAAGTGATGTTCTAAACCTGCCAGAGCTTTCCATCCAGACCCCGTAAAGTGCTGCCACAGGTGCTGTACGCCAATCAATTTAATGTCATAACCCATTAAATACCATCTCTGACTAGTCTGACTTATCAAAAGCCTCCAAACGCCACTTCCTGTTGCCCGTAAAAGCCTCCATGTCCCTTGAACCAATCAGAATGCAAGATCGGACCATGTGACTTCAAGCATTTTGTGGCTGCACTGAGCAGCCGGCTTTTGTTGGTGGTGATCAGATTGTAAACGCAGCTGAAGGTGAATCTGACCTTGTTCGTGTAGAAAAATGTTCGGATCAAACTTGTCTGACTAACAGAAGTAAAAGTCGTAACAAGATTTCTGTCGGTGAACCTGCGGAGGGATCGTTACCGGCTGCCGAGCGTACCCCCCGGCCAGTGGCGCAAAAAGGGGGTATGCACTATATGCAATGCATAGGGGCGCCGCACAAGAGGGGGGCGCCAAAACGATGTGGGAAAATATTTCTCTAGTTGCATTTTCTGTATTTAACAGCTGTGCATATGACATGATCAATAACAGAGGCGCTGCGCTGATTAGGCGCCCCTGCGCTCCTTCACCTCCCCTCCTCCTGTCCCATTTAAAGACAGTCGGTAAGTTATGTCATAGAAGTCTTGTATTTTATAAGTCCATGAATAAGTGATCTGCACACATGAACACAGTAAACGTTGAGAGGATGCGGATGGTGCGTTGTGTGTGTGTGTGTGTGTGTGTGCGTGCGTGTGTGTGTGTGTGTGTGTGTGTGTGTGTGTGTGTGTGTGTGTGTGTGTGTGTGTAGTGTTCTAGCTAGTGGTTGATCGCAAGGCGCGGCGCCAGGCTGAGACGCTTCACTTTCGGAGCTCTGCTGTCTCTGCATTTAGCAAACAGGATTTATTTAAATCAGTAAAATAAATTTGAATGGCCAGAATACAGCAGCTTTTTTCCTCAACACATTAAATAAAATATAAAATTATATTATTCTTCAAAAATCACATTAGGAAAAATGAATATATTTCAAACTGATGAAAAGTTGCAAATTTTTCAGGTAAAAACTGTAATGTGAATTTCTGCGCTTCACAGTCGGAAAAACGCTGCATAAACTGCGCAGTGTGTCCAGTTTATCAGCAAATAGCGCAGCTGCAAACACAGCGGTGGAGACAAGTTATCACGCGGTCCACCAAATTCAGAAACTATTTACTCCAGAAAAGACTGAAACTGCCTCTTACAAAGTTCCCTGTCTGTGTTACGGTGTTTATGACGCGTTCTGTCTTCAGGACTTTGCTGCAGCGTTTCCTGCTGTGTGACGCAGTGATGCACTGTCAGCTCACCTGTGCAGGTCTCCTCTTCATCTTTTCCGTATCTGTCCCACCAATCCGCTCTTTCCCCCGCAGCGCAAGTGAGAAAAAGAGACAGATGGTTTACCTCCGATGTCAGCGTTCAGGTCTTTTGCCTTCCACCTGTTTGGAAAATCCTTGTTTTCCACTTTTCGTTGGGTCATTTTTTGGGGAGTCAGGCAGCTTAAATGTCACTGTAAAAAGTGCTGATCGATGTTTTATCCGCTGATCACTGATCAATCGGCAATAGGGAAAACGGGTTAGCGCACAGTTCTTGGCCTGCCTGCAGCTGCTGCAGTGCATGGAATTTGTAGTATAAGTGGTGGGAGCACATTTACCCGCGGGCTATTAATAATAGCTATGAAATCATCTTGCTGGCCTATAAAATTAGATCGTGGGCCGGAAGTGGCCCGCAGACCTTGAGTCTGACACATGTGACATAGAGAAAAACTGCAGTACGTTAAAATGGGCAGATGAATTGTTAGTATGGAAAATTATTTCTTATCCGATTACTTGATTAATTGATGGAATAATTGATACAATATTCGATTCTGAAAATAATCGATAGCTGTATTCAGAAAGCCATAGTCAAACATTAGTTTTCAGCACCAGTGGAGCTGTGAAAGGCCTTCAAGAAAAATGACCTGCACCTCGAGAAATGTAACTACAGGTTCACAAAGACTGTGATTAGGCTTTAGATGTGCTTTTTGGTTACATGTGTAGGCCCCTTCACTCAATTAACAATCGGGAGCAGCTTTTAGCGGTTAGTATTAGCTTGCTAATTAGCATTACCACCCCCGCCCCTGAGGGGGGGGCGCCTAAAAATGTGTCCGCATACACCTCAGAAAGTATATAGCTGCGCCCCTGCTAATAACCACTGCTATATTGTGGAAGGCGTAGTGCAGCTGCTCCAGCATGAAGCCAACATGGCAGCATAAACAAACACAGGGTGAAAATTTGCTCACTTTTTCCCAGGCTGCTGCCTCCACACTGATAGGAGGCTGGGAGGTGAGCCAGAGAGATGACTGCTCACCCTCTGTTTCCTCACAGAATTGACTGAAATAAGGACCAGAACCTGAGCATGACATGTGCATGAGAATGGGGGAGTTCCTGATATTTACCATTAGCACAGAGGAAAAAAGGTGCATCTCCAGGTGCTGCAAGCCCCCAACTCAAAAAGGCAGCAGTCATAAGCTGAGGGGTGAAATGGTTTGCTCTGGCGGGTCCTTCACACAAGTGGACACAAAGGTCTCACGAACCGGATGCCCTTTCTCTGTGTAGGCAAAGTTTGATCCCACTGCCTCTCTGCTGGCTGAGCATCTGCTAGGATACCCTGTCTTATAGAGAAGACAGGGCAGGACGATTTGATTCACGGTTGCCTTAAAAATCAAAACACTGCAGTACAGTAAAGAACAAAGCCTTCAGAGAGCTTCAAGGTGAGTCTGCTCTGGCCTTTAGTGACCTCTGTCCTCCTGTTGCAGGTGTGTCTGTGCTGCTGGCATCTGCACTGACTCTTTCTGCAGGTAATTTTGTCACAGCCAGGATCCTGTGGCTGCAGAAACCTCTCCATCCCACTGACACTCATTCTGTACTGACCTGCTCTTTAGTTGGTGCCCTTGTGACACCAGAACCCAGGACCCTGACATTAAGAGTCTGACACTCCTCTGAATGAATAAAGCAGTCAAACATGGTCCCAGAGCAGCAGCTGAGAAACACTGAAGATGCTGAAGTACCACGAGCTTACAGACATCTGCCCTCAGTCCGGCCCACCATAACTCCTAATTATAGCGCTATAAATGATACATTAATTATTTGGTTTTAACTTTTTCATCTCTTTGTATGCGATAAACCCCGGGGTTGGATACATCAATACGACTGGCTTTTATGTCTTGTTGTTCCTCCCCTTAGGCTCAAGATATCTGAAGGTGGGCAGCGGCTGTGGTGGTTAGCACTGCTGCTTCACAGCAAGAAGGTCTGGGTTTGAATCCACCTTGGCCTGGGTCTGTCTGTGTGGAGTTTGCGTGTTCTCCCCATGTTTGAAATCCTGGACAGTGCTGGAATAGAACAGTTCACAACTATATGGGACCAGCCAATGATTTATGGTCCATTACAGATCATTAGATTTTTAATGACCTGCAGGGCCAACCGGGAACAAATCAGTAAGTGAGGCATGTGAGTGTTTCTGGGAGTCTTTGCAGCTTCCAGAGATCAGCTCAAAACAGCATCAGTGCAGAAAGTGGTCAAGAGGGGTAACGAGACAACCTGAAAGGAGGGATCGGCCAAATTTAAATAAAGAACAGGGTTCTAGCCAGAAATTTTTTCAGCCCAGAGGGGTATGCTAATGCCAATTAGCAAGCTAATGCTAACTGCTAAAAGCTGCTGCATTCAGAAATTGCAGGTCCTGAATCAGAGCTCTCAGGTCCCTGTAGCTCCACTTGTAGCTTCATGACTCTTCACCTCTTTTTATTTGCATTGCTTCTTAAACAGTTTTCATTCAAAATGCTGAAACTGAGTTTAAATATGAGGAGCAGCTGATTTTAGCTGTATTATGTCTTTAATAATAATAAAAAATAATAATACATTTTACTTGTGGGTGCCTTTCAGGACACTCAAGGTCACCTTACAGGGTCACCTAGTGTGTAATACTGATCCAGCATATGGGAGAAAATGAGCCTGGCTCCCAAATCCAGTCTAAAAAACTGAAAACACAAAGACATCAGCTGAACTGCTTTAATGTGAAGGTAACAAAGCAGCAAATGGCATATTTATGTGTTGTTACCTCATAACTCATTTGATTGTAGAAAGAGATTCAGGCTCAATGATGAATGGATGAGTCTGAGGTTACTGGACAGTGTGGAAATTTTGTGCCACGTTTGCATTGATAACACTGAGTTTAATCAGGTGAAGCTCAGAGCTCTGCTGCTGCTATGTGAGACTGGAACAGACGGAGCAGGTTTAAGACTGACTTTATTCTCGTAGCAGTGGGGAGATACAGGGCATTCGTAGAGGCAAATTTGACCACAAGGTCTCACTTTATGCTGACGATTTGCTTTTATATATTTCTGACCCATTTAAGTCATTACCTGTAGTACTCCAGACGCTGGATAATTTTGGAAAAGTGTCAGGGTATAAAATAAATTTAGACAAAAATGAATTGTTTTTGATTAACAATAAGGCAATAAAACTCAATTATGGCAGTTTCCCCCTTAGGATAGCGACTAAACAATTTAAATACCTTGGCATATGTGTCACTAGAAAATTTCAAAACCTATTCAAAGCTAATTTTCTTCCTTTACTTGATCAGTCAAAGCGACTCTTATCTAAATGGTCCCCATTGTTGCTGTCTCTTGTAGGTAGAATTAATTCTGTGAAAATGATGCTGCTCCCTAAATATCTGTACCTTTTTCAGTGCCTCCCTCTTATGATTCCTAAATCGTTCTTCAAATCTCTAGACTGATTAATTATTTCTTTTATTTGGAATGGTAAACACCCCAGATTAAGGAAAGCCTTTCTTCAGAGGCCTAAACAATTAGGTGGAATGGCCTTGCCTAACTTCCAATACTACTATTGGGCAGCGAACATCCGAGGACTGCTGTACTGGAAGTATTTTCATTTGGAGACTTCACCTCCAGTCTGGGTGTCCATGGAGGTTCATGCTGGAGGTTCTGGAACTTCTCTGTCTGCACTTCTAGGTTCACCTCTTCCTCTTTCCTGTTCAGTTCCCTTCAGTGGTCCAGTGGTTAACCAGTCTCTTAAAATTTGGTCTCAATTCAGGAAAATGCTTGGTCTCCAGGCTTTTTCACTTTTAAGCCCTATTGCAGCTAATCACCTGTTTGTTTCATCAGCTGGCTTCCGGGTCTGGCATGAGAAAGGAGTGAAGTGCTTTGCGGATTTATATGCGGATGGATATTTTCTCAGTTTCTCTGATCTAACAAAAAAATTTGGACTTGCATCCACAAATTTTTTCAGGTTTCTGCAGGTCAGGCATTATGTGCAAAGTATGACATCACAATTTCCTCGTAAACCTCCAGAGAATCCTCTCGATGCATTTTTGTCAATCAATCCTACTTCCAAAGGTGTGTTATCTAAACTTTATAATCTAATTTTCAGCTTGCATTGTCCATCTCTGACTGCTATTAAAACAGTCTGGGAACAAGACTTACAATCCCCCATTTCTGATAATGTGTGGGACTCTATTTTGGATCAGGTGCATTCATCTTCAAAGTGCGCTCGGCACGCACTTTTGCAATTTAAAGTTGTCCATCGGGTACATTTCTCTAAAGCTAAACTGGCACGCATCTACCCAGGTGTGGACCCAACATGTGACAGATGTAAGAGTGCACCTGCGACATTAATCCACATGTTTTGGTCTTGTCCCTCTCTGGCTAATTTCTGGAAATCAGTCTTCCATACTTTATCTGAAGTTTTGCTCTGTAAGATTGAGCCGAACACCTTGTCTGCCATCTTTGGAGTTGCCACAGTACTGGATTTACCACGCTACAAACAAAGAATGCTCTCATTTTCATCTTTAATTGCCAGGAGAGCTATCTTATTAAGGTGGAAGGATCCAGCTCCTCCTTCTCATTCACACTGGATAAGGGATATTATGTTGTGCATGGACTTAGAAAAGATAAGATTTACTGTCCGAGGTCAGGAAAATAGATTTTATAAAGTTTGGCGCCCCTTCTTGTCAGTTTATGAGAAATCTACTACTATTGTCTCTGAGAAGCCCCCCCCCCCCCCCTTTTTTTAAATTTATTTATTTATTTTTTTGTTAATTAATGTATTAACAATTTATTTATTTTTATTTATTTATTTTTTACTTTGAGCAAATGTTATCTTATATCTGTATTGTACTTCAGTTCAGTTTTGTGTGGGTGTGTCTGCTGTCTGGGGTTTTGTTTGTGGGTTAAAATCTGTTAAAATATGATTACTACACATGGCTTTGTATTGTATCTGTCAATATATTTTCAGTAATCAATAAAGAGACATTTGAAAGAAAGAAAGACTGACTTTATTCAGAGAAACACATTTTGAATGTTTCATCATTTTTAAAAGAATTTAAATCATCATCTTTACAGTATGAAAACAAATCAAAGGCAGTCTGAACTTCCTTAACTGCAGCTTCTACTTCTACTGCTGCTGCTTGGTTTGCTTTCATGTGAGACTCGTCTTTTCTTTGCAGTGCTGCTTGGGTCATAAGAATGGCTTCTCTTTGCTTGTTTAGTCTCAGCGTTATTAATACAAATCTTTGATAATCTGTTATTTGCAGAGCAGCTGTGACACTCCAAAGCAGAATTGCTTCGACCGTCACAGCGAAATATATACTGGAGACCACCCATCGAATGTGCAAGGTCATTAAGTGAGTTTTCTATCTGCTGTTCGTCTCTGCGCTTACCATCTTCGTTTGTGTCGTAGACTTTTGTAAACACAAAGGCCCCATCCTCCCAGCAGTCAACGTGATTTTCAATCTTTTTGAGGATGTTGTATTTTTTGTTCCGGGCTGTACACTTGTCACATGGGGAGAGATAAGAGTAGATGAGAAGGAAGTTTCCGTCGCTCTTGCGGCTCAGTTGTTGTAGTTTTGAAAGAACTCGATACTCTGCATGTTCAGGACTTAAAGGCCTGGCTATAACCATGTTGTCGCTTTCATATACTTGAGTGTCTGCAGAGTTTTTTTCCCCAATGACGTTCTTCACTTTATTTTGATATTTGTTGTCGCTGAGGATTCTATTAAGCACATTAGTGTCTGCTTTCACTGGAATATTTGCAGCCAGACAAAATTGTCCATCTATTCTGTACCTGTCAACAAAGAGAAGAGCAGAGTTTTAGTATGACATTCATTCACTCAGAGCAGTGTTTGTGAAGGACTTCCAAGTGTGTGGATCCTGTTTTGTGGGATGGCTGCAGACAGAGAGATGTTCTTCATTTGTTTCAGACAGACTGCAGTTAGACTAATAAATCTGTTTCTAAATGTTACAAACTTTGTTGTTACACTATAACGCACACTACACTTTATTTTATTTTATTATTTGTTAGATTTTGGATATTGTATAATTCTTAAATTACACTGCACCTTCCCTTCCCAGACCTGTATTGTATATTGTGTATTGTATATATTGTATAGCATTTAAGTTAAATTATAGGACACTGTATAATACTAGAGAGACACTATCAACCGGAACCAAATTCCTTGTGTGTGTAAACATACTTGGCCAAAATAAACCTGATTCTGATTCTGATAAATGTAAAGTCATGGTAAAGACAAATCGGGACATAAGAAAAAATCATGTGGTCCTCTCAGCAGGGCTTAAAATGCTTTAAATACAACCTCAGATGAACAACTACACACAACATTTTACAAAGTCGTTATTCATTCAGCAGAACTTGAGCCAAAGTGCAGAAGCAGTGTGAAAAACTAAGTCCACCCTCACTGCTTCCACAGGAATTAAGAGTGTAACAGCCAGGTGCTGCTAATCAATAAATTGATTAACTGAACAGATGAGATCAAAGTGGAGATGTTTGGTCATAATGCACCAAGAGAAAACCCAGCTCAGCAGATCAGCACGGTGGAGGAGAGCTGAGGATTTGGGCTCCTTGCAATCACTGAGTGGACCATGAACTCCTCTATATACCAAAGTATTCTAGAGGCACTCCTCCAGTACCTCCAGGCCTTCCAAATGTAAAACTTCCCCAAATGCTGTTCATGGGTCTCCTGCATTACAGACAGTATCAGTATCGACCATGAAGGCATCTTTTTCTCTTATACAGGATTCCAAAGGGTGCTGGAAATCCTTGAAAATGCTTGGATTTTAATATTGTCCTTTCAAGGTTTGAAAAGTGCTTGGATTTCAGATAAAGTGCTTGAAAGTGCTTGAAATTGTAACTGCTTTTTTGCAGCTGCGCACATGAAGAAACATCGCAGACAAGAGTGTCTGCTGTGCACGCGGTGCTGCAGTTTCACGCTCTCATGAGGAAACTTAACACGTGTAGAGTGTTGATGTGTCATTCGCAAAAGAGCCGGCTCTAAGAGCCAATGCTTGGTAGTGAATAAGAAGAGCCGACTCCCACTGAATGAGAGCCGGCTCCCCAATTTCTCATTAGCTCTGCTCACAAACCCAAGGACAGGGTCAGAACTGACAGGCACACTATGCAGCCAGTCACACAAGGGGACATGGGATTAGACCATTAGGCTACGTTAAAGCAGAGGGTGAGATAAATGTTGCATCGTGCATGGGCGTAGTCCACAGAATAAAGTAATTATAAAGTTTATCATAAAAAGACTGAAGGCTAAAGGGCTTCTCAGCACACAAACCATTCATTTTTGATTATTGAGGCTACAATATGAGGCTACAAATGATAACAAGTAAAGAGCTGTTTGGGAGCCAAACAAGCCGGCTCTCTGAAAAAGCTGAACTTCCCATCACTAGTATGGAGCTGAATTGTATGTATGTCTATGAAAACTACCCCCGTAAAGAAAGGGGTGCTGAAGCGAGGTCCGGGCGATGCCATAGTGTACAAAGGGATGCAGTACGAGCACTGTATGTACACAAAATACAGCAACAGCGGAGTTTTCAGGTTTCTGGTGTTGTGCCAAAAAATGTTTTTTTAAGGGGTCGTTCACAATTATCAACATTTTCCGAAGCGTACAAAGAGTACTCTTTTTCAGACCCTTTCAGAATGCTGTGCACCAGTCTATTTACCGATATAAGCAAAGATAATATATTAATGTACTGGAAAATCTTGAAAATTGTACGAAAAGGTGTATGAACCCTGCTTTTCAGATCGAGTTTTACACACAGTCACTGACAGAGTATCAGCTGCTTTGGGTTAAAATCCAGGGGTTGCCAGTATTTTCATGATTATTTTACATTTGACTGTGAGACTGGGCTGGATGAAGGCACTAACAGGCAGAAAACCAAAATCTGCATGATAAGAAGCCTTTGGTTTTCCTGCCCTGGTGAAAGACAATAAATTTACTCACTCTTCCCTGATGGCTTTTACAATCCCAGTCAGCCAGTTCACGTCCACAGCCAGACTGGTTCCAGCAGCCAGCAGGACGCCCAGCAGAAAGCAGCGCAGTACCTTCATCTGCACCGTTTAAAACAACAGCAACAATCAAACTGATTTTCATTTAAGGAGTTCAATCAGAAACACTCTCAAACTCTCTCACCTTCACTGCTTTATTTCAAAACTGCAACAGAGAAAAGAAACCAGTGAAATACAGCAAACAGAATTCAGACCAAGCTGCAAAGTGCTGCTGTTCATTTACCTGCTCAGGTGGATAAAGGTCTCTGATCATCAGTTAGCTCAAAGGGAGTCATTCAGGAGGTTTTATAGAAGCAGAGGGGCAGGACGAGCAGCCCTAACAGCTCATCACCAGAACCCTAAAAATGAGGAAGTGCAGCATGAGGAAGAAGAGCAGAAAGCTTATTGAAGTGTCATCACACGTCTGAACCCTCACAGTCCTCTGAACATGTGGTCACAGTCAGCAAATATGATGAACTCTGTTAGTGTGGTAACTTTTTAAAGCTGTCTACTTTCAGCCACAATCAAACAGTTTAAGTTAGATTTAAAACTTTTAATAAATTAATAAATTGGTTCAAATCATCATCATTATGTACAGAGTAGGTCAGGAGAGGTCCAACAGTGAGTGTCTGCAGCCATCTGATGCTCATTTAGCCTGGAAAAAGAGTTTGTTGCTCTATAAAAAAGCCCTCCGTAAAGCTAGGACATCTTACTATTCATCATTAATTGAAGAAAATAAGAACAACCCCAGGTTTGTTTTCAGCACTGTAGCCAGGCTGACAAAGAGTCAGAGCTCTGTAGAGCCGAGTATTCCTTTCACGTTAACTAGTAGTGACTTCATGGATTTCTTTACAAATAAAATTTTAGACATTCGAGAAAAAATTATTCATAACCATCTCAAAGATTATTCTTCATGTTCGGCTGCTTTCAGCACTGCTGGTATTTGTTTAGACTCTTTTGCTCGAGTTGATCTTTCTGAGTTAACTTCAATAGTTACTTCCTCCAAACCAGCAACATGTTTGTTAGATCCCATTCCTACTAGCCTGTTCAAAGAAGTCTTTCCAATTATTGATGCTTCAATCTTAAAAATGATCAATCTGTCTTTATTAGTTGGCTATGTACCACAGACCTTCAAGGTGGCAGTAATTAAACCTCTGCTTAAAAAGCCATCACTGACCCAGCTGTCTTAGCTAATTATAGGCCAATCTCCAACCTTCCTTTTCTCTCAAAGACTCCTGAAAGAGTAGTTGTAAAACAGCTAACTGATCATCTGCAGAGGAACGGTTTATTTGAAGAGTTTCAGTCAGGTTTCAGAATTCATCACAGTACAGAAACAGCATTAGTGAAGGTTACCAATGATCTTCTTACAGCCTCTGACAGTGGACTCATCTCTGTTCTTGTCCTGTTGGACCTCAGTGCAGCTTTGATACTGTTGACCATAACATTTTATTACAGAGATTAGAGCTTGCTATAGGTATTAAAGGTACTGCACTGCAGTGGTTTGAATCATATTTATCTAATAGACTCCAATTTGTTCATGTAAATGGGGAGTCTTCTTCACACTTAAGGTTAATTATGGAGTTCCACAGGGTTCTGTGCTAGGACCAATTTTATTTACATTATACATGTAAATATCAGCTTTACCTATCAATGAAGCCAGATGACACACATCAAATTAGTTAAACTGCAAGAATGTCTTAAAGACATTAAGGCCTGGATGACCTCTAATTTCCTGCTTTTAAATTCAGATCAAACTGAAATTCTTGTTCTCGGCCCCACAAATCTTAGAAACATGGTGTCTAACCAGATACTTACTCTGGATGGCATTACTTTGGCCTCCAGTAACACTGTGAGAAATCTTGGAGTCATTTTTGACATATTAAACAAATATGTAGGACTGCTTTTTTGCATTTGCGCAATATTTCTAAAATTAGAAACATCCTTTCTCAGACGGATGCTGAAAAGCTAATTCATGCATTTATTACTTCTAGGCTGGACTATTGTAATTCATTATTATCAGGCTGTCCTAAAAGCTCCCTGAAAAGCCTTCAGCTGATCCAAAATGCTGCAGCTAGAGTACTGACAGGGACTAGAAAGAGAGAGCAGATTTCTCCCATATTGGCTTCTCTTCATTGGCTCCCTGTTAAATCTAGAATAGAATTTAAAATTCTTCTCCTCACCTACAAGGTCTTGAATAATCAGGCCCTATCTTATCTCAAAGACCTCATAGTCCCATATCACCCCAACAGAGCACTTCTCTCTCAGACTGCTGGCTTACTTGTGGTTCCTAGGATACTTAAGAGTAGAATGGGAGGCAGAGCCTTCAGCTTTCAGGCCCCTCTTCTGTGGAACCAGCTTCCAGCTTGGATTCGGGAGACAGACACCCTCTCTATTTTTAAGATTAGGACTAAAACTTTCCTTTTTGATCAAGCTTATAGTTAGAGCTGGATCAGGTGACCCTGAACCATCCCTTAGTTATGCTGCTATAGGCCTAGTCTGCTGGGGGGGTTCACATGATGCACTGTTTCTTTTCATTCACCTTATTTACTTTGTTTATACTCTGCATTACACTCTGCATTTAATCATTAATTGTTATTAATCTCTGGCTCTCTTCCACAGCATGTCTTTTCACTCCCCTCAGCCCAACCGGTTGCGGCAGATGACTGCCCCTCCCTGAGCCTGGTTCTGCTGGAGGTTTCTTCCTGTTAAAAGGGAGTTTTTCCTTCCCACTGTCGCCAAGTGCTGCTCATAGGGGGTCGTTTTGACTGTTGGGTTTTCTCTGTATTATTGTAGGGTCTTTACCCACAATACAAAGCGCCTTGAGGCGACTGTTTGTTGTGATTTGGCGCTATATAAATAAAATTGATTTGAATTGAATCTGTGAAGCACGGTGGAGGCTCTGTCATGGTTTGGGCTGCATCTCAGTCAGTGGTGTTGGAGATCTCATTAAAATTGATGGAATTATGAACACAGAAAAGTACCATCAGAGTTTGATCCACTATGTAATACCATCTGCAATGATCCCAAACACACTGCCAGTGCTGTAAAAGCATAATTGGATAGGAAAACACACAGTGGAAGACCATCAGTCATGGACTGGCCTCCCCAGAGAACAGACCTCAGCATCACTGAAGCAGTGTGGGATCATCCTGACAGAGAACCAAAGGCAGAAACATCCAAAGCAGAGCTTTGAATGTCCTTCAAGAAGCCTGGAAAACTATTCCCAAAGACTGCTTAAAGTAGAAAGCTGCCTCAGAGAGTTCAGGCTGTGCTGCAGATTAAAGGTTACACCAAATATGGACTTTCAAGCTCATTAGGACTGTACAAACTCTGATTTTGGCCTATATGCTGTATTTCTGTGTATCCTGTATTGTATGTTTGCAGGTTTCAGTATGTTGCTGCAGGTATTTCCCATTTAGCCATCAAATTATAAAGCAATGAGGGGTGGGTCAAGACTTTTGCACAATATTGTAAGTGATGTCATATTGTGAGCTTCATTAGATTCTATTTTGTGCACAGGCTGTGATCATTTTACCTGTGCTGCTGCTCAGCTTGTATCCGAGTCGAGGAGCAAGGGCACCAGAGAATCCAAGGTGACGAGAAGCCAGCCCCCCCCCCCCCCCCCCCCCCCCCCCCCCCCCCCATGCACAGGCTGGCAGCAGGGCTCCCGGCACCCAAGGACCACCCGACCCCCCACAGAGCCCCCTACACCGAAGAAGCCAACGCAGCCCTGCGCCGCAGACCCCAGGGGAGCAGGTCAACACCCACGTCAGAACATCCAGCCCCACCTAGGAACCCCGAGGCACCCACACCCCTGGGGGGCAGGGGGGGAGGAGACAACCAGCAAGGAGCAGCCAGGAGGTAAGGCACAAGGCCCAGGCCCAGGTCCAGCCATACATACAAACACACACACGCACACCCGCAAGCACACCCTGTCAGGTTTTGGCTGTGGCAAGCGAGGCAGAGGACCCCAATGCAGGACTCAGACGAGGAGTTTAACTGTAACTTAAATCTTTAATCCAAAATACTGGAACATGGCGTAAACATGAACGTGACATGGCATAAAGCACACAGCAGGGGGAAAAAACAACGATTAACTGACAACACGACAAGGAACTAAACAACACTGAGCCCTTAAATACACAAAGGGATAACGAGGGAAAAGGAGACAGGTGACAACACAGGTGAACGAAATACACTAATGAGACACGGGGAAGTAAACCTACACAAAGCACAAGGAACACAAAATCGTCAAAATAAAACAGGAAGTGACCTAACCAAATACATGCAGACTTAACACAGGGAGACTGACACACAGAGCTAAGGGAAAGGGAACCTAAAAACAAAAGGGCCAAGACTTAAACACACAGGAGCACAGGGAAAACCAGAACATGGAAAACTACACAGAAAACAAAGATAAACTAAAATTCCCAAAATCCTGAACAACCAGAAGACAGAACTTCACAAAAACTCAAAACACTGGGCCATCGGCCCAGGATCATGACACACCCATGTACACATTTATGCACAAATACACATACATGCATATACACACTCACCCACACACATATAAACATAGATTCACCGTACGTACACATTCACTCACCCACCCATACTCACGAAGACTGTGACAAATAGACAAAGACACACATTCATCCATAGCTACCCACCCTCTGAAGATGGAGCGAGTGGAAACCACCTCAGGGCCAACAGCGACCCCAAGACACCGCCAGCCCGGTCCCTAAGGAACCACCCGACCCCCACCCCGGGCGAGTTGTAAGAAATTGGGGTGTGAGATGACCCATCCACCCCTCCCCCTCCCCAACTTGTAAGTGTATGTGTTTATGTTTGTGAATGAATAAGGTGTATAGGGTGCAGTTAAAATTGAGGGGACAGTTGTGCCACAAGCACCAACTGCTGGTCATCAGTGCTCGCCCACACTGCCCCCCCAAAACCCTCCATGTCTAAAGTGCAAATAAAATTTGGGGACAGACAGTACAGTAATGAGGATCTGAGTGGGGCCACCTCAGCGGCCCCATCTCATCAACCTCTGGGTAACATGACTGCCCCAAAGGTCCTGTGTGTATTAAGTTGTATGTGTGTATGTGTTGTGAATTATAATGACTATAGTGCAATTAAAAAGGAGAGGCAAGTGGCCGCGCGGCTTTGCACATGGCCTCTCCACCCTAAAAAAAACCCTAAAAAAGGCAACCTGGAAGAAGAAAGCCAGCTGTCCACTGGCTCAATAGGCACCCCGACCTCCCATACCCCAGCACAGGGCAGGGGGAGGTGAGCCCGGGACTGTGGTGACAGCATCCCGGAGCACTGCAGCATCTGAGACTGGCGCCACTGACCCCAACGCAGAGGGCGGCCCGCTCACACTAGACGCCCATTCACTCGACAATAGACACAAACAAGTGACAGGACATACTGACCTGAGTTGGAAATATGGTGCCCTGTCACCCCCCCACCCCCACCCCATCCCCCCGCAATGCAGGTACCCCAGGGCCCCAAAAGCGCAGACACGCCAATGCAGGCCAGGCCAACTCACCCCACCCAGTGGTGTGCCCGGGACAGCAGAGACCCCCCCAGCACCAGGGGGGACCCACCGGGAGCTGGCACGGCTCCAGGGCCTGGGCCCCAGACCCCAGCCCCCGAGCCACACAGGGAAGACCAGCCTACCGACCGAGGGCCGGCACCCACCCCCCCAAGCACCCCGGCCCACAGCCCAGGACCGTAAGGCAACACCATCCAAGCCCCACAAGCAGCCAACACGATACCGCAATAAATATTTTACGCTAATATTGATTGAAAACCCGCAAAACATCGAGTCCGGGAAAAGTGAACAGCGAAGTAGCGAGGGATTACTGAAGTAGTAAATGGCCTGGCTCTTATAGAACTTTTCTGTTCTACTTGAACACAAAGCACTTTATAAATGCTTCATTCATCCATTTACACACATTCACACTCCAATGAACACATCAGGAGCAGCTTGGGGTTCAGTATCTTGTCCAAGCAAATTTTGCTGGGAATTGAACCACCAACTTTCCCATGAGTAGATGACCCGCTTTACCTCCTGAGCTGCAGTCACACCAGTGCACATACCTGCTGCATCAGGTCACGTGGTGCAGGGTTAAAGCCAACATGCTTTTCTGGATTTTCTGACCCACAATCCTTTGAGAGAGCACAGCATGATGATTAACAACATTTTGTGCTGCAGCCTGACAAGTATACAGAAAAACTCTCTCCCACCCTAGTAACTGATCCACTATTACCACACAAACATATGCAGAGTGCTTTATTAGAGTCATTTCAGGTCTAAACTTTCAGATAAAACAGAGAGTGGTCACTTGAACTTCCTCACTGTTCTGCTGAGATAATATTCAAACTTCTGCTGCTGCAATGACAAAGACACATTGTGAAAGGTTTTTGTCTCCTCTCTTACAAACTCATTGTGTAACTGACCACTAAAAGCTCACAGTTAAACTAATATGCATGAGTCCATAAACCCTGAAAAACATGCAAACACCACACAGAAAGGCCCCATGAGGGTTTGAAGCCTCCTTACTGTGAGGTGACTGCACCATCCAGAGAAGAAAACCTAACCAGCAGTGACCGCTGCACAGGGGCGGGCAGGGGTTGAAATTCAGCCTGAGCGCTTGGTTTGGAGAGGCCTTTTATTCAATTGTACAATGGAGCAGCAAAAGGGGGAAAAAAGATCGTCAACCCCCCCTTAGCTGGTGTCTCGCCCTTCACCTCTCCTAATGGTGTGCTGGGCTGCAGTGTTAATTTTGACAGCAAATTTTGATTTAGTTTTAGTCATAGTCTTTTGACGAAAGTGTAATTTAGTTTTAGTCATAATTTAGTCATTTGAATAGTTTTAGTTTTAGTCTAGTTTTAGTCCACAAATTATCATAAGAATATAGTCGACTAAATCTAGAGTCGATTAAGTCGACTAATTAGGAGATTAGGAAAGGCTAATCCACCGCGGTGTGGTGATTTTCTCTAAACACAAACACTAAACTGGGAAAAACACTTCACCCTGCATGACATTAAAATGCTTACATTTGCATGGAGATCTGGGTGACTGGTTTGCAGATGTCTAAACTCCACCACTGATAACCTACCAAAAAGTAACAAATCAGAAACATAGTCCTACCTCACAAATTTATCCAAAAATAGGGGAAAACAGTTACCATAAAATAAATTGCAGTTCACCCCCACACACTCCTTTCCTCTTTCTACAGTAAAGTTGCAAGACACAATAATCCCTGATGTAGTTGGTTGAAAGCTCAGGGAGGTGGCGGCCATCCTGGCTCCGTATATAGGGCGTGGTCCTCAGGCTGGAGCCAATCACCTGTAGCCAATCACCTGTAATCAAACTAGCATACTTCTATATACATATATAAAGACATCTTCACAAAAACAAAGCAGACATTGCTCAAAATTAAACAAAAATTGCAGCAGTCATAATTTCACACCGACCCATGAATCATTCAGACATAAAAAGTTACCAAATTCAAGGGATGAACTATAACAGACAGCTTTGAAAAGACCCTTAAGGAACTTTATAATCAGCAGCCTGTTGCAAAAACACATTTCCCCCCCCATTTCTTTAATTGAATCTCTGAAAAATGCCAAAGATAACACAGTTTGACATCCATAAAATAGTATTTTTGCACCAACAAGGTAATTCAAATAGAGCTATTTGTCCAATCAGGGGTCAAAGCAGTTCAGGGGGTCTGCCAGGGAAGTGGCACAGTCCAGGAGGCCACCTAGGCCAAGGAACAGAAGAAAACAAAAATGCAGGGCCATAACAAAAATTGGCAGCACAAAGCCAGAAAAAGCAGTCCAACACTAAACACTGGGGATGAGGATGAAGAAGGGCTAAACAGTTCAGGAGGGTGAAGGCCAAAACAAAAAGCAAAACAAAATACAGTGCCAGAACAAAAAGCAACGGCACAAGGACAGTACAGCTTCTTGACTGTGTTGCAACCTATACAGCAGCTTGACTGCTCCTCGTCCTATACAGCAGCTTTAATTCTCTGCGTCTGTACAGCAGCTTGACTGCTCTGAGTCCAATATAAAAGTTTGACTGCTCTAAGTCTATACAGTTCCTTGACTAGTTTGTGTCCTAAAAGGCAGCTTGACTGCTCTTCTTACTATACAGCAGCTTGCTTAGTCTGCTTACTATTCTCCTGCTTGACTGCTCTGCATCAAAAACAGGAGCTTGACTGTTGTTAGTCTTGTACAGCAGACTGGCTGCTCTGTATCACATACAACAGTTTGACTGCTGTGCTATCTATATGACATCTTGTCTACTTTGTGTCCTTAGCACCAGCTTGACTGCTTTTAGTTCTATACAGCATCTTGACTGCTCTTCTTACTGTACAGGAGCTTGAGTCCTCTGCGTCCCATGCTGCAGATTTTCTGCTCTGCGTCCTGTGTAGCAGCTTGACTGAGCTATGCCTTATACAGTAGCTTCACTGCTCTTAATCCTATACAGCAGCTTGACTGCTCTGCGTCCTATACAGCAGCTTTATTGCTCTTAATCCTATACAGTAGCTTTACTACTCTGTGTCCTAAAAAAGCAGCTTCATTAGTCTGAGTCCTTTGCAACAGCTTCACTGCTCTGAGTCCGTTACAGCAGCTTGACTACTGTGAATCTGATACAACATCTTGTCTACTTTGCATCCTATAGAGAAGCTTGGCTGCTCTGTGTCTAATAGAGCAGCTTTACAGCTGTGCATTCTAAACAGCAGATTGACTGCTCTTAGTCCTATATGCACAATAAATGTGTGGCCATGTGATGTTTGACCTGTAGCTGCAGCAGCATGAAGAGGCTCGAATCATCAGTGTACCATTTGATGTCCTTAGTGCAGCTGCCCAACATGTGGAAGGTCTCCAGTTCACAACCAGAGGCATTCATGTTTTTTTGTTTTGAAGGTGGGAATAAATGAAGCTGGAATTTTAGAACCTTGGATTAGCTGAAGAAGAAAAGAAAACTCCACCTGCCTTTTCTTAGCATGGAAATCTGAGGAAGATCAATAACAGTCAAAAGGTAAGAAGGAAAAAATGAATTGAATGAAGTTGGCTTGATTTTTTTTATAGTGCTCTGTTCTTCCCTATCTGTTTATTATAATTGTATTTTTATAAACTCAAACGTAAGATCTCATTTAAATGCAATCCTTGATTTGCTGTATTTAGTTTAAATGTAGTAAAGTTATCTGCACTCCTGTCATTGATTTCACTAAAAATGGCATCTAATCTAATGTTTCTAAACTGGATCTTTGACCTTAGGCTGGTTTTTCAATCAAAAATCTTGTAAAATGTAAAATCATCTTTGTGTGGGTTTGTGGACAGCGTGGCTGTCAGTGCCACGCTGGGCTCGCTGGGTGGTGCCTCGTCTCACAGAGAAAGCTGTGACTGCCATAATGTACAGGTAAAGGCACCCAAACGCACATAAGCAGGCAGGAAATGAAAGTGAAAACTACCTTTATTATTTGTGAGCTTTATTGCTACTGGCAAAAGGTCCCAAACACAAAATCCATGAATCCAAAAGGAGATCAAAGCAACAAAGATCCTTCAAAGGCAGGGAGACATGAGGAGCACAACCAGAGGAGGAACACAGTAAATACACTCACTGCTGCTTTAGAAAAACACTCCAAACAGCCTCACAAACTGCACAACCTCCATCTTTGGGCTCCTGCAGCCTCTCCGTCTCCTCCGTCCACTCCTCCACAGTACTGTGATTTGTGTGGATCCTTTTGGGCTGGTCACACTTGCTGGGGGCGTCCCGAGGTGAAAGAGGAAGGGGATAGAAGAGCAGCTGTGAGCAAACAGAATCAGGACATCAAGAAAACTGTTTGATTTTTGTGCAGAAAATGAGATTTGCACGGTTACATGGTCATTAGCAGTGGGTGTAGCAGGGAGAGTTAGCTCAGAGTCTGAGGAGCGCTGGGGAGCAGGAGCCTGGACGTCAGGGGCGTCTCCATGGAGACAGACGGTCACACCAGATGGCTCACACCTGGGTACGTAGGCCAGATCACCTGAGCTGGCTGCCGGCATTGGGAAGTCCCAGACATCCTCCTCCATCCCCTCATCCACCTCTGGGCTCTTTGTCCTTTAGCCTGCCTGCTGGGGTCCAAGGGCTCAGGCCTCATCTGAGCATGCTCCATCTAAACAGAGGACAGGAACATGACCGGGTACTGCAGGAACACTTCGAGATCCGTAAGAAGAGAAAGCTGCTGAAGTTAGGAGACATTAAATGATGCTCCAAGTGAAGCCTCTTAGTTTCCTGTAAAGCAGCTGAAAGCTGTGATGCATAGAGAGTGTTCTGCTCAGCTCTTTGAGTCCTTTATTAATATAATCACTGATGTCAGCAGGGGTTACTGATCCAGGAGCAGCTCAGCCTGTCTCAGTGAGTGCCGAAGTGCAGCATCTCCTACAGTTTATCTTCTCACCAGCAGAGGGCAACAAATCAGCCTCAATGGAGCACCAAACTCCTTCACAGTTAATGTCCACTACATGTTAGTTATATTAAAGCTCTGCTGAGCTTCATCAATAAACCATCTTTAAACATCATTACCAGTGTTTTTCCTGTTAGATCAATGGCAAACTAGTCACATGTGACACTATTAAAGAAGTTTGCAGCCCTACAATGATCCTGTAATCAGCTCTAAATGTTCACATGATAAAAACATTCATCATAAGAAGCTGAACTTTACATAGAATTAATTTTTCTTCTCTTTATCACTCACAGCCATCTGCAGCCACTCTTTGCAATTTCTCACTCACTAAGATCTTTTTGCATTTCAGATCCCTGCTGTTCCCCACTTGTCCTGTAGGTGGCCTCAGTGTGTTTCCCCATTGCTCCCAGTTAGCTAATTTCCTCCTCCAGCAGAACAGCCATTCCCCGATTTTTCATCACTTCCTGTGATGGTTGTAAATTGTTCCTAAAAAGCAGACGCAGTGATTTGCAGCCACTTGCATCCATATTTCAGGTCAAATCCTACAGAGACAACAGAGCAAAGCTGAGACTGGAAACTTTCCTGTTTTTAAACACACATTTGAAACTTGATGCCAGTGAAATGAGCAGGGGCAGGAATGGCTCCAAATCATCTCCAGCTGATGAGCCCTGCTCTCTGTGGCCTCCTTCAGGTGTTGATTCTGATCAGTAATTGGACAGGTGCTTTCAGCTCTGCTCTCAGTGCTAACATTATTTCTTTCTTTGTTTAATCTTGTGTGTGTGTGTGTGTGTGCGTGCGTGCGTGCGTGCGTGTGCATGTGTGTGTGACCTTATGTGCTTCCATGTTGTAAATTGTGTGTCTGTAAATCAGCGGTTTGTCTCTTGTTCATTCATTTTGTTTCCAGCTTTGTGGTTTGGTTTGTTGGAACTTTTTGTGTTACGCCCCACGCACACTGTTACAACACTCACTCCCACGTGAGTGTTGTAACAGCAGTGTTAAAAAATGTGCTCGCAAACAATGTGTGGATTACAAAGACATCAGAGGCTGTGGGACACCCCCAACATGTCATTACAGAGGACGCGCACACATCAACAGACTCACACTGAAGTTTCCTCCACATTTGAGCTCAAATGCAGGAAAACTGTAACTTTCTGTAACACAGTGTATCACTGAATCTGAAGCTCTGAGTTCAAAGCAACACAAGGAGCAGGTTGATGAAGCTGGAACTGAACCTTCTAGTTTCTCACTGAGCTTACTGAGGTATTCAGGTACACTGCACCACCAGCATCCACCACATCATTGTGGAGGTGTGACTGTGTGAGTGACAGCAACTATTAAAAACTGCCTTTCTACAAACAAGAAGCTGAAAGCTGGATTCAAACCTGCAACCTCTCTATTTGGATCCACACACTGAAGCCTGGGAGCTGTCCAGCAGCTGCTCCCCTGATGATGAATCTGACTGAAGGAAGTGCCAAATAAAAAGTGCAAATGTTCCCAATAAGAAAAGAAATGCCAAACTCACTGAAATCAAAGGTGGAAAAACAAAAACAATGGGGTAAAAATGACAAAAAGAAACAAACAGAAAGGTCAGAGCCTCCATTTGAAGCTGCATTTACACTAAATCATCATTATTTCTTCTTCAACAACTTGAAGTTGTTTCTCACATTAGACAGAGTGACAGTCTTTCTTTCAGAGCTGCATTTGAATTCTCATTAGCAGCATGTGAGGCACATTTACACTAAAATCAGCAAAGATGCTAAATGTTCATCAGGAGTCAGCAGCTGAATGCTGATCCAGCTTTAAACAAACCAGAGGACTGAAAACACTTGAAGCTTTAGACACTTTGTTACCAGCAGCCTGTTACAAACACACATCATTTGTTCCCGTTTCTTTGGTTGGATCCATGAAAAATGTCAAAGATTACACAGTTTGACAAATAGTATTTTTGCAGCAACGAGGTGATCATCACAGAGATATTAGCTGCAAACTTGGCACATCTCAGCATGGTGTGCAGTGTGTCCTTTGGAAATGGAGGAAATTGGACAAGTGGAGGAGCAAAGAAGAAGAGCGTTCTTGATTCCAGATGTGTCTCTGGTAACTGTGAGTAGCACACAGTTTATCCACTGCTGCAGGAGCTCGTTTTACTGGGACACGTCGCTCATTTCAAAACACTTCGTGTTACGGCCCGAGCAGGGCCTGCTGTGACTTTTTGATCCACTGGGTGTGGCTTGCTCTCTCCAGCCACCCCTTTTGGTACAGCTGACTCAACTCTGCAATTAAGCAAGCTGTGACTGTAAAGAACTGTGTTTCAATATGTGTTTCAGTTGCTTATTAATTCAGTGTAATGCACAATAATTAAATGTATGAAATAAAATATTTTGCAACAAGGCTGCTGTTCCTTGTGACAACAACACAGGTCTGGTGGATTCGAATGTCACCTACAAATCTAATTATGGAAATTAAGGAAGGGAAACTCAAGAAACAATATGTAAAGATTTTTATTCAAGAATATTATTTCCTCAGCTGTTTTGGGGCTCAGTCGACATCTTTTTTTGCTAATTACCTCTCCAGCTTTGGAAAAAATCTGTTCACATGGCACACTTGTGGCAGGGATGCAAAGATATTTTTTTGGCAATAAATAAAGGTGAGGATAAACAGCATGTCGTTCCTGCCAATAAATCAGTGGATCCTCTGTTTGTGGAAGAAATGCATTTGTTAGGTATTTCTTGACCTCTACTGCGGCATCAGCAGTTGCACCGTGGGTACTCTGCGTTTCCATAACCCGGCTGTCAAAAAGTTCCCACAAACTGTCTGTCAAAGGTTTTATGGCCGTGGTTGAAGCTGCCTTCTTCTGCTCCTCGTGGTGCTTGTGGTGGGCCTGCAGCTGTTGATGGCTGTGGTTCTGAGTAAATGAAAACAGTTTTAATGGTAGGGTCAGCCAGTTAGTTATACAGTATAGGCATCGCAAACACATAATTTGCATTATTTCTGATATCACCTCATACAGTGAAATGAAAATAAACTGCTTACCATCATTGGTAAGATGGCTGAGCGCATCAGTGACGCACACTCCAGAGTCAGGGTCCTCTCTGCTTCCTGGGCTTTCATCGGATTCCCAAAAGGTAGATTTTTAAACCTTGGGTCGAGCAATGTGGCCAAGGAAAACACCTGGAATGACTCATATGTCCCACATCTGGTGTGCAGGCCATCCTTCAAATGTGAGCCTAATGTAGAACAGGAACAAAACATAAAGTATAAATAAAATGAACTGGCATATCTTGATGGTTATGATCAATTATGCACCAACTCCAAGGCTATCCTGTTACTAGAACTTACCTAGTTGTATAGCAGGCTCTAGTCCTACATGTTTAATTGTTGCTGACAGTTTGTACTGCAGCATTCTGTACAGTGGTATCAGTTTTGATGCTGATACTCTCTGCTCCTCTGACATTTCTGTTGTTGCAAGCTTAAATGGTTGAAGGAGTTCGTGCATTCTTGAACGAGTCCATATTCGTAACTTGTCAGTGGAACAACATCACTGCTGAGATTGGAAAGTGCAGCACCCACAGGCTCACGTTGCAGCATGTCACATGTGCTGTTCAATCTTGTCTTCACCTCTTGAATCAGTTTTACTGGTGGTTTGCCCATCAAGCCCTGCATGTTCACCAGTTTGTCTTTGGCCTTGGTGCTGGATCTGAACAATCCAACTATTTTTCGGGCTTTGTTGCAGATTTCTAGCAGAGCAGGTGTCTGGTCGAGAGCCTTCTTTACAATAAGATTAAGAGTGTGTGCAAAGCAGGGAACATGGCGTAGGTTCAGTAACTGAACACTTAAAGCCATGTTTGCTGCGTTATCAGTGACAAGGCACTGAACTTTTGATGTTATTCCCCACTCAGCCATGAGCACACTTTTTGCCTCCATTATGTGCTCAGCTGTGTGGGACTGCTGAAACCTGGTCACCCCAAGCAGAAATCTTTGTGTCACTTGTGATATAGTGGCAAGTCACACCAAGGTATCCATCCATGTTTATGGAAGACCACGTCAGCCGTAAGACTAACAAAATCAGCCTTCTGTAGGTCTGCCTTCACTTTCTCCTTGGTGATCTTGTACTTCTCCTCCACCATTTCTTTGAGTGCTTTTCTTGATGGCAGGTTGTAGCTGGGGTCAAGCTTTTGGACAAAGGCCCTAAAACCTTCATCCTCCACAACAGTGAAGCGCTGCAAGTCCTTCACCACCAAGTTCACCAGAGCCTCATCCAACTCTTTCTGCCTGCCTTTTAAAAGAGAACATAAAATTTATCCCAAAAGAGTAAATGTAGAGTAAAAGTAGATGTATCTTCAATAACCGCTTTGGGTATGAGGCTGTTACTTGGCCATACAACAGCATTGCCAAAATACGCTAAACAACCAAGCTGTGTCACATTTCCACCTGAAAATAATAAAGTCTTTGGGAACTAAAGTTAATATTATGTCAAATACACACAGACACAAATATATTGTGCCTTTGGTGGTTTTTGCATAAATACAGACAGGCAGGAAACATATTGATTCAATACAATTCTCATTTTTCAGTATTTGTTTGCTATTTCAGTGTTGACAATGGAGTCCTGTAATGTGGCTGAGATTTATCATTGTTTGAGTATTACTGAGTCCCATTTCAAACTGTTCTTAGTGAGTTTTAATGCATTAAGGCTTTCAAATAATCTTTCAAACAATGCATACCTTGATTAGATGGCCCAGGAGCAGGCCTACGTACAGAGGGAACATTACCTCCCTCTGAACCCTCTAAAAATGCCAGGATGGGCACTCCTCAAATGGCGCATCATAGAAGATGTATTATTGCAGTAGGCCAGCTGCTTAGCAGCAATCATACACCTGATTTTATTTGGTGTTTCCAAATGGAAATGCTCCCACACTACAGATCGGGATCTCTTACAGGGATGTTCCATCTTAATCTATCTAGTCTATGTGACTACACCTGAAATTGCTGCATTATCTCGTACCTATCTTTATCTCGCTGCTGCTATCACGATATTTTAACCTGAATTAATTTAATAAAGGTGATAGCGGCCTGTCCGTCTCTTTTTTGTTAAAGCATTAATAAAAATCTTTTATTTTACCAGTTTTGCTTTCATGTGTCCTTTCTGTCAACCTGGACACGTTTTGTTACTTCCCCAAACCCCCTGGACTCTTTGCAGTTTGTTTTCTTCACCTCCAAACCAGCACAGCAGAGCTTGGATTGTAAAGGTTGTTGGATGCAAATGAAGGCGAGTCCACGTGAAATATATGGGGCCCCATAAAATGTGTCCAACACAAACAGCACTGTGTGCATTTAGATACAGCTGATGAGGCTGCTCATTTGGATGCATGTTATCTTTGCTGTATTTGTGTGTGTACTTACTGATGTGTGTCTTGTGTTAATGCTCAGGAACTATTGTAAAGAAGCAGAATCACAAACAGAGGAACAAATGTTACACATGTTTATTTTCAATCCATTTAAGCTTCATGATCCATGTTTATGTTTATTACTTTATGCCCATTTTCATAGCTGCTGGGTTTGATTTCACCTACAAAAGTGAAAAAGGTGAAATTGTGCTGCACACAATATCAGTTTGTTACTTCCTGTAAGAGCAAAGTGACCAAAACGAAGTGAGAGTTTTTCTGCATCAACCTTTGTGACTGGGATTATTGTGAGTGAAGCTGCTGAAAGAGAAGCTTCGTGTTGGAGCATCTTTACTGATTTAAAGCCTTTTCAGGGGAACACTGGCAGCTGCAACATATCTGCACACACCAGCATTTGAACTTTGCTCTGACTCACACCCAGTTTAAGCTTTGAATGCCAGCCATTACCCAATTCATGTTGATTTTCAAACTAAAACATAAATACTTTAATGTTCTGTTCTGATCAGTTATTTCTGTTTCTGCTCAGAGAAACAAGAAAGCAGAAGTGACACCACCTTACTTTAAATCTGTCAACACAAAGTTAAACGGTCAGAAACCGTCAGTGTGACATTACATCAGTTACAGAGTCCTCTTATTGTAAAAATCTGCATCCTCCCACTTGCTTCCTGTCTGTGCAAGTGAAGATTTCCAGGAAGCAGCTCATCCGTGTGTTAGTGTTTGGTGTCCAGGTGTGGAGCGGAGCTGCTTCTTCTTCTTCTGCTCTGTTTGCAGAAACTGTAAGTTTGCTTTGTTTCCTCCTTTAACAGTTTGTCTTTAGAAACTTTCCTCTTTGTTCAGCTCATGTTTAATTTCTTCAACAACAAACTGTGTGTTTTTATTTCCTGGAAGAAAACCGTCGTCTCTCCATAAAGTCCATTAAAGTGTTTTCCTGGCTAACATCAGCTGTGTGCAGCTTAGTTCCAGCAGGAATCTGCCGCTCCATAGTTCATAGTAGTGATGGGAATTCCGGCTCTTTAGGCTCCCAAATGGCTCTTTAGATTTTAATTTTTTTTTTTAAAGTGTAAAGTGAATTACTAATGTAAAAGCATACATTAGGCCTATATCAAACATTTCTTTATATACTCAACATATAATAGAGTGCTCCAAATATAAATTATAAAACAAAAGATTGGAAATCAGAAAAAACAAGGGCCTTTGAGGAGCTGATCCTGTTTCTCCTGCCTGATGACCTGCTCTGTTTTGTTCTTCTAATTACACTGAGGGATGAACAATTCGTATACAGTATACCTATGTAGGTTGTTTGTGCAGCCTGCTCGATATTAAATTTTAAATTTGCAGTCTACACTCTGTCTGTCTATCAGAATAATCCTTTAACGCCAGACGATCACTGCTGAATCGCGGGTTTCCTGACCTTACAAGCCGCAAACAGCTGATTAAGACGTACCCTCTCACCGCAGAGTCAGCTGGTCCAAGGAACTTGATCAGCTGACTTTTCACCGTAACTCCGCGATCATTCCTGCTATCGAAAAAATTCAAAGGGTTCCTGAAAGCTCAGAAATTACACTTCAATCATGTAGTGGTATTACGTAGTTGTGACCGGAAGTCCCCGAATGCCGGTGTTACACCAAATTCTGCGACCCATCATATTCTGCGACCACAGGGGGCGATAGCGTACATCCCTCTGCATGTACGTGCTGAATACCAGCGAGAAGGAGACTATTTACGTAAACTGCGTAAGCACCAAAACAGGAGATTGTAAACCTTACGGAATATTATTTCGTTCGCATTGACGAAGGAAATGTGTTTTTTTTATTTGACATTGAACACAGCTGGACGGACCGTTGCATTGAATGCTTTTATTCTATCGTTTGAAATACATAAACCCACTACTACCCATCCTTCAATAAATTGGTAAACGATAAATAAATGTTGCAGTTTACGTAAATAGTCTCCTTCTCGCTGGTATTCAGCACGTACATGCAGAGGGATGTACGCTATCGCCCCCTGTGGTCGCAGAATATGATGGGTCGCAGAATTTGGTGTAACACCGGCACTTTTGAAGTACGCTGTTTCTCGTTCGACATGTTTGGAGGTATTAAGTTAAAATGTTTCCAGTTTTTGCTACACTTTTCCGTCACTCATTTTTCTCACCGTTCCCCTGTGTAGCCTCTTTGTAACGCGCAACTTCCTCTGGCTCTTTCCTGTCTCCAAGCGCATTTTGCAGGAGCCCCTCCCTCTCCGGTGTTTCTTTACTCACTGCGCAGTGTGTCTGTGGACCCTCCCCCACCTCCCCCAACCGCTCAGTGTAGACGATCATATGCTGCCAATCATCTTAACCAATCACGTGCGGCTTCCACAAAAAAAAAAAAAAAGAAACGAAGGAAAAGAAAAAAGAAACGGCTCACTATCGGGAGCCGGCTCCCGTCGTTCACTTCAAAGAGCCGGCTCTTAGAGCCGGATCGTTCGCGCCCGACCCATCACTAGTTCACAGCTGGAACCGGGAGACAGGGACGGATGTTCCGTGTCCCAGGCCCTGCTCGAGCTTTTATTTTGAGTTTATAGTTTAGACCAATCTCAAAATAAAAATCAGTGACTCTCTCCCACGGGTCAATGTCCTCAGTCATTGTAGTTGGGCTGTTAGGAGAAGAAGGGCGACGGGACAGCTGTGTGCGCCCGTGTGTGATCTTGGAAAAGTTTTGCGGGTCTCTTTAGTTTTTTTAAACTTTATTTAGAACTTTTCTTCTATTACAATAACAACAGTCTTGGGAAAAAATAGTTTACAGTGATGAGCATAGGACATAATGGATAAGAAAAGTAAAAACATAAAACCCAAAAATAGACAATTGTCAAAACAGAACAGAAAAAAATAAATTACATAAATAAATGCGAATTACAAAGTTAAGTTATAGTCTTTACAGATATTTATCGTTTTATAGCCTTTTTGTTACGTTTTCTGTTATGAAGAGGTCGAAAAGCAGTTTCCTATGCATTATTTTATTTTTGATGAATATGAAACTTAGCAAGAAAAAGGTTGATAAGAAATGTGGGAGAGGAGTCTTTCATTTTGACATCTGTGATACCAAACAGAACATTTTCAAAACAGAAGGAACTCTGGCTGGATATTATTGTATATCAGAGCAACATCCTTCCAAATGTTCTTGGAGCATGTACAATTCCAAAAAAAGATGAAGTCTCTGGGTAAAGCTTACAAAAAGGAAATATCAATATTAGCTTTGTATTTCTGAAGAAAGTGCTTAGTTGGATAAAAATTTATGAATTCATTTAAAAGAAACTTCTTTGACTTTATTAGTGAGAAAACAATTTGTGTGGGAGAGACCAGACTTTTACCCAATTAAGATTCTGCACAAATGAGCTCCACTAGGATACACAAGTTGGGGATGAAACCAGATTTTCTTGAAATAAAGAATGGATTTTTGGAATTGACAGCTTTTAGTTGAGTTAAGAAACAGAGCTTACCAATAGCAGACTGTTTAGGGTCAAGAGGGCTCAGACTGGGTGGAAGAGAAGTCAACATCCCTAAACAACATGAGCAAACCGGATAGGACAGCATCAAAGACAGTGCTATATTCTCTTGAAGTGACAGGAACCTTGTACTGAATACGAAATTCTTCACAGCTATAAAGAAGACCTTTGTTATTAAATAGCTGATTAACTTGAATAATGCCATAGTTAAACCACCTCTGAAGAAATAATGACCTGTTTTTGTATAAAATATTAGAGTTGTTCCAGATGTAACATCTCTGTGGAGAAAAATGATATTTATAAATAAGGGACCAGGCTAAACGTACCTGTTGGTGGAAATTGGAAAGCTCAGTGGGTGCTTTTGGAATACTGTAATTACAGAAGAGGACAAACTCTAAACCACCTAACTGTGAAAAAACATCTTGTGAAATGAAGTTCCAGATGGAGTTTGGGTTTTTAAGATAACTTTTGATCCATTTTATTTTAAAGGTGTTATTAAAGGAGTCAAAATCAATACAATTTAGGCCGCCATACTTATCGTTGTTAAGTACAACAGATTTGTGCAAATAATGTGTTTTGTTTTTCCATAAGAAGCCGGAAAGCATTCTGTCAGCAGATTTACAAACTGATTTATCTACATAAAGAGACTGGGCAGCGTAGGCTAACCGGGATAATCCTTCTGCTTTAGTGAGCAGGACTCTGCCTCTCAGGGACAGGTCCCTTTGTAGCCAACTATTAAAAACCTTTGTTGACTTTTCAAGGATGGGAATTAAATTGGTAATACTTCTGTTTTTACTAGTATTGGTGATACTGATACCCAGGTATGTCACAGAGTCTTTGACAGGGATGCCACAAATAGAGGAGCGTGAGCAATTATTCACTGACAACAGTTCACACTTATTAATATTAGACACCTTTAGACACCTGTGACACACCTTTTAAAAACAATCAGCCAGCTGGCTAATGAAAATAGTTCGACCTGCGATACTGATCCCCTGTATGGGGCTGTTTCTGACATGAACATTTAGAAACTCAGCTGCTAACAAAAAGAGATCTACATATAGCGGGCATCCCTGTCGGACCCCTCTTTGGAGACTAAACCTAGGAGATGTACCATAAGGAAGTTTAATGCTGCTATTACCTTCTGCATACAAAGTTTGTACACATCTATTGAAAAACTCACCAAAACCAAATCTTTTAATCGTAGTGAGCATGAATTTGTGCTCTATGGTGTCAAACGCTTTGTAAAAGTCCAAAAATAGAATTAAACTATTGTCCTGTATAAGTTCAGAATAATCCAGAATATCTCAAATTAGTCTAAGATTATTAGAAATGTGACAGTTTTTCGTGAAACCAGATAGGCATTCGTCAATGATAGTCTATAACAGGTTTAATTCTTATTGGCTAAGATTAAAACTTTGTAATCATTGTTTAATAAAGAGATCAGATGCCAGTTGTGTAGGAAGAGGGGGGTCTTTCCATGGTTTAGGGACTAAAGTAATTACACCTTGACGTAATGTAGGAGGTAACAGTCCTTTACAGATAAACGTCTATTAGGAATGGAGCTAGACCAACAGAGAATTTCCTGTAGAACTCTGATGTGAGCCTGGCAATTTATTTAACTGTAACCGGCCTGAAGCACTGATGACTTAATTTAAAGTTATTGGTCTGTCACAGAATTCAGCATCAATTTTTTTGTTACCAAAAATAGAGTCAAAGAAATCGGTGGTCGACTGCTGACAGAACCTGGATGTGTAAAGGTTGCTATAAAATAATGTGCGGAATTTAGCCATTTCTCTCAGGTCTTCTACAACCGAACCATTAATTCTTAACTGTCTCATAGTTATTTTTTGGCTGTTTTCTCCAGTCTGAAAGAATATGCAGAGTTCTGCTCACCTTCCTCAAGCCATTGTCTACGTGATCTAACATACGCTCCCTCTGCTCTCGTCGAGCCTATGCTGCAACTCATCAAGTTCATCTTTTTCATTGGTATCCAGGGAATCAGTAGTTTTTGAAGACAGAAAAGTGATTTTTCGAACTACTTTGTTTTTTTTTTAGCTAAATCACTACAGTATTTCCTGAGAAATTTTGAAATGTCATATTTTAGCAGTTCCCAGTTAAGACTCAGTGTTTTCCTTTGAGGCTTTGTTCCAGAAATATGAAATAAGGCTTTCTAATTTTAAGCAAACCTCTTTGTGTTTAAGTATGCTGCTGTGAAGCTTCGAGGAGGAAGATTTAAAGTGATTAGAGACGTGTTAAAGGGATACAGATATGAATTCCTTTATGGTTAAGGAAGAATGCTTGCAACCCCATTACTTATTTCTTTGGAGATGAGCCAATAGTCAGTCCTTGATTGGCTCGATAAAGATTTATTAGACCAAGTATGTTCTTTTTGAAATGGATGTTTCCCTCCAGATGTCAATTAGGCCATTAGATAATTATCATGAGAGCTGTTATCTCGTCTTGGAGGCCACCTATCATTAAGATTACTCGGGACCATATTGAAGTCTCCTCCAATAATAACATAAGAATTTGGATATTTAGATAAATAATGTAATAAGCGTTCCTCCATTTTTGTCTATAAAAACAGAATTCTCCTGGCGATTATTGAACCCATAAATATTTACCAAGATTAACAAAAGGTTTGCTGTTTCCACCACAAGTATTGCATAGTGTCCTCCTTTATCACATTCTAAGATTACAACATTTCCATTAAAATGATTTTTGAGAATACATACACCAGCTGAGCTCTCTGATCCATGGGACATCCAGGATCCGATCCCCACCGCGACCTCTGGAAATTGGTATCTTGTGAAGTGGAATGGGATTCTTGAAGAAAGCAAAAGTCTGTGTTTTGTTTACAGTAAAGAAATATGGCTTTGTGTTTTAAATGATTTCTAAGACCTCTCGCATTTAAAGAAATAATAGACAGACATATAAATATAAAATTAAAATAAAAAAGACAAGCGTTAGAACAAGAAATAAACAGGAAATATTCAAGTCTACTTACACTAACAAAGCAAGTGGAGGCTCAAGACCAACTGACAAGAAAAAAATGCAATTAACTTCAGGGAGAAACTTGAGAGTAACACTAGACCTCACTAAGTAAGAGCACTGCGATTAGCCTTTTGTGTTTAATAGGAGTATTATTAGATATAAGTACCAAATGCAAGCTTTAATAATATATAAACATGAAGAAAGTTTGCCAGAACCGGCTTCAAGTATGAACAAGCACCATTGGGTATAGTAGCTCATTTGGCTAGAAAATCAAATCTTTATCCTTCAACTAAGGGAAAATTTCAGCTGTGTCGACAAAGGCATGATTGACTCCCGGCCAAAAAAAGGCCCTATTTTCCTTTCTTGTTTTTTCTGGGTCTGTGTAGTTTTTGGATTGAATTTTGATTTTTCGTAACGACATGAGGCGGTGTCAGCGAATCAGGGGATTCATTTTGGGAACGAAGCAGTTGCTGCTTTGGACGTCATGTCACGTGATTTTTTTTTTTTCACCCCGAAGCTTCGAAGCAGTGGTTCTCTGGAGTTTTAAGCCCAGGGTTCGAAGCACGTATCGAAGCTTCAGTTTCTCACTCTCATCACTAGAGATCATGGAGCTCACTGCAACATCAATGACATCAAACACATTAATGCATGAAACAGATTTCATTATAAAGACACTTTTAAAATGCTGCAGATTAACTCACCTCAAACTCTATGAATCATATGAACATCTGCAGCAGTCAGATGCTGCTGACACATAAATACAACAGCAATATTCATACTAAACACACCTGAAAACAGACACTGACGTGTGTGTGTGTGTGTGTGTGTGTGTGTGTGTGTGTGTGTGTGTGTGTGTGTGTGTGTGTGTGTGTGTGTGTGTGTGTGTATAGCAGTTAGCAGTCAGAGTGTGAAGCCTCTGTCAGCAGCAGCTTGGTCCTGGGCACTGTTACTGAAATAAAGCTGCTCTCTGCCATTTCTACAGTCATGTTGGACCTGTTGGTTTGTAGGACTCCAGGAATGGAGGCATTTGGAGGCTGAAATCGGCTCTCTGGGACACTTTTGTACTGAACTGATGAAAGCTGTGTCTCAGATGGAGTGGATGTTAGTCCAACACATCAGACATGAGCTCTGCAGCTGTCAGTTGATGTGCATATGAATGATGTGTGTTTCCTCTGCAGGTGAAGGTAGAAAGTGTGTGTGAGCTGATGTGAATTCAGCAGCATGGATCAGTGTGAGGACAGAGAGGAGGGAGTCCCTCCCTCTAAAACCACTCTGTGTGGGGAACATGAGAGCCAGACCAAAGCTCAGAGGTGAGATGACCATCTCTAACTGTCCATGACTCTTCTCCATGTCACAGCTCAGCACTCACATCACTGCTGCATCATTATTCACAGGAACCAACCTGAACCTGAACCCAGCTGTGTGTCCTTAAAGAGTGACCGGTCTTTAAGGACACACAGCTGGGTCCTTAAAGAGTGACCGGTCTGCAGAGCGCTTCATTGAATTTAAATGCCAGCAGGCGTCTGCTGCAGAGAGGTGAGCTGTTGGTAACATGAACTCTTTGATTTAACTGCTTGATGTTGTTTGATAGAAACTGCAGTGAAAACATGTCAGTAGTATCATAATGCACTAAGTGGATCCATGCTACAGAAAAACGTGGAAATATTTCAGTTTGAACTGTCAAAAACATGGACATTCAGAACTAAAGGAAAGGTATGGGTACCAACAAAACATAGACACTACAAGACACAAACTTTAATCTTAGCGTGCATGAGACTTATTTATTGTGAAATGATTGTGGGTCCTCGTTGAACAAACGTGTTTGGATTAGGGTTTAGAATCTGTGTTAGTAATGAAAATGAAAAAGTATAGAAGTGTGCCTGATGTAACATTATGACTTCCAAACAAATGGGTTTTTATGAAGTAGTGTGGAGCATAAAAACACTAATTTAACATGTGATGTTCCGAGTGTATCTTTCCGTTTTAGACTTTAGAGTTTTCTTTAGGCCTCAGTGAGAAAGATACAACCTGTGGTGATGAAAGTTTATATGGCTCCCTTCAGGAGAAAAAATTAATCACTGATTATGCTCATCTAGTAAAAATAAATACATTGAAATGTATTTATCCAAAACAAAATGAAGATTATCCGTCAGGATGTGGACTTTACCTTTCACACATAGTGGTCACTCTGCATGTGAGGGGTGTCTCATTGTAGACACCCCTCACATGCAGAGGGGTGTCTACAAATATCATGATGATGCAGCCAGATGCTTTATCACAAAGTATTTACAAATTCATGGCTGACTGAATGATCAGCACTTATTTTAAAACTAATGTAGACTCAACAAGCCCTGCTGCAGTACAAAACTAAAATACCATGGTAGTAAAATCAGACTAATTATGGTTTTTTGTGAGATTAAATATAGGGAATCTCCTTGTAAGGGTGAAAAAAAGCCATGTTGTTGTAGGATGTATTGGACTTTCTGTGACCTGTGTGGTGTTTTGTAGACAGCTTTGATGAAACAGGCAGACGTTTAACACAAAAGTGTAAATACCATGTTAGTGAAATCAGACTAATTATGGTTTTTGTGAGATTAAATAGGACTTTTAATTTTATAAATAAAATTGAATTGAAATTGAATTGACTGCAGTGATGTGTTCACTGTGCTGAGTGTTTGTGAGCAGTTTGGCTGCTGTGTTTTGTACTGACTGTAGATGGGAACTGCTGTATCTGTACACCCTGAGCTGCAATAATCTGATCAGGAGGAAATGAGGGTGTGGATGAGATGTTCAGAAGCATTCATCTGACACTTGAAATTTTTCTAATCTGTAATAAATCTGTCGGTAGGGGGCATCTGGGTGGCTTAGTGGTGAAGCCAGCGACCACATACGTATGCCACGTTGCAGTGTATTTAAGGTTGTATTTAAGTCTGGGTGTATACAAGCTAATTCTTGATGCTTCCTCCACAGAGTGGACCAGAAGAGCTCAGAGGATCTGAGTGGTCAGCCTGCCCAGCAGCGTCAAACACACCTGGACTCCATATTTATGGTCTTTACATGTACAAAAACTACTTGTATACCTGTTATGGCTCCCAGATGAGCCCCCAAATTGTTGTGTCCCTGAAAAAGGGATGGTAAAGGGGATGGCAGGAGAGAGAAGCAAACAGAGCAGATTGTAAAAAAAATAAGAGTTTTATTAAAAAGGACTTAACTCAAAAAGATGGATATGTTGGAAGGAGGAAAAAGAAAGCCTTTAAATCAGGTGAAATTGAGGGCGACAGAGCAGCTCAAAAGGACTTGAATCAACAAATGAGACTAGCTAGGCTGCATTATAAAGAACAGGCAGGACAGTCTTTCCATGTCTAAATCCAAGAAACTGCACTGTAAAAAAAATAAAAATACAGTGGTTCAACGTAAAAAAAGTTCAGTAAAAGGTTGCACAGCTTTTTTGAGTTTACTCAAAAAACATAGAACTTTACCATTTAGTTGACACAACATATACACAGTTCAAAATCTTAAGATGACAGAACTTTTATCATTCAGGCTTTTGAGTTAGCTCAACTTATTTATTTCTCTTGGGTCAAAGTTGGCCCAGCTTTTCTCCAAGGTGAAATATTGAGTTAATGCAGCTTATTATATTTGTTGGGTCAATTTAATGTTTCTCATATAAGAGCCAGTCAGCCTGGCTCTTATACTATTTAAAATATGAAGTTAGCTCCGTTTGTTGCAGTTTTACCTCATTGTTCCTCTCTCACAGCAAGTTGGTCTAACATAATATTACATGTGGCTACTCCCAAAAATTAACATTTCATTTCAAACATGCATTTCATTTTTAAAAACCTTTATTTACTTTACAAAAATCACAAAGGGAAAAAAAACACATTAACAACAGACAGGATTTCATAAACTGATGGCAGTGAACATTTCTGAATACCAACCATAGACAGCAGCAGCTAAAGGTCCATAAAGACTGAAGTGTCTCTCCTTCTTTACAGGTTCCATATTTATACCAATCACTAATCTTTAATTACTAAATACTAATTAATGTTGTTCCAGGAGCGTCACTGAAACTGACCAATCACATTTTAGTGACATCATGCAACACTGTGCTTAAAACCTGCACTAACACAAGTTTTCATCTGTGAAAGAGATGATTTAACCCCAAACTTTATTAAACAAGCCTAAATCTGAGTTGTTCTGTTGCCTAAAGGCCCAAACTGTAACTGAAAAATATTAAAACAAGAGCCATGTTGGCCTTCAGAGCTCCACTCTCAAATGTTTTACAATGTAATAAACTGGAATGACAACTAATTTGGCTTCAGGTCAATAATCATTAAACTGATATATACTAACATAAACATAAATTTAAAAAGTCAGAAATCGAAAATCAGTATTTTGTGCCAAGTTTCAGAAGATTTTAAATCTAAATGAACGAAGAGTCGCTGTCGTTCTGACTTCTGTGAGAGTTTCACTTTAAAGTGTTTCTGTTAGAAAACTTTTCCCACTGCTGTCTTTGCAAAGCTGCAAGGTCACAGCAAGGGGACTGGTCAGTTTCAATTATGCTCTTGGAACAACATTAATTATGATATTGAAACACCAACACAGAGATATAAATACACTATGAGGCTGCATGTACAGGTGCTGGTCATAAAATTACAATATCATGAAAAAGTTGATTTATTTCAGTAATTCCATTCAAAAAGTGAAACATCCCTTTCTTTTAATTTTGATGATTTTAACTGACAACTAATGAAAACACCAAATTCATTAACTCAGAAAATTAGAAAATTGTGAAAAGGTTCAATATTGCAGACACCTGGTGCCACACTCTAATCAGCTAATTAAACACCTGCAAAGGCCTTTAAATGGTCTCTCAGTCTAGTTCTGTAGGCTACACAATGATGGGGAAGACTGCTGACTTGACAGTTATCCAAAAGACGACCTTTGACACCTTGCACAAGGAAGGCAGGACACAAAGGTCATTGCTAAAGAGGCTGGCTGTTCACAGAGCTCTGTGTCCAAGCACATTAATAGAGAGGTGAAGGGAAGGAAAAGATGTGGTAGAAAAAAGTGTACAACAATAGGGATAACCACACCCTGGAGAGGATTGTGGAACAAAACCCATTCAAAAATGTGGGGAGATTCACAAAGAGTGGAACTGGAGTGGAACTGCAGCTGGAGTCAGTGCTTCAAGAACCACCACGCACAGACGTATGCAGACGTGGGTTTCAGCTGTCGCAGTCCTCGTGTCAAGACACTCTTGAACAGAGACGGCGTCAGAAGCGTCTCACCTGGACTAAAGACAAAAAGGACTGGACTGCTGCTGAGTGCTCCAAAGTTATGTTCTCTGATCAAAGTCAATTTTGCATTTCCTTTGGAAATCAAGGTCCCAGAGTCTGGAGGAAGAGAGGAGAGGCACAGAATCCACGTTGGCTGAGGTCCAGTGTAAAGTTTCCACAGTCAGTGATGGTTTGGGGTGCCGTGTCATCTGCTGGTGTTGGTCCACTGTGTTTTCTGAGGTCCAAGGTCAACGCAGCCGTCTACCAGGAAGTGTCAAGATCCTGGGCTGGTGGCCCAGTGTTTTGAGTTCTATTGGTGACGTTCTGTTTTGTTCTTGTTCTATTTTTAGTTTTGGTTATAGTTTTTGTAGTAGGATTGTAGTTTGCCTTTGCTTAGTTTTTCATGTTAGTCCTGGTCTTCCCTGTGCTGTCTGTCTTGGCCCTTCTGTGTTTAGTTATCTTCCCACTGTTTTCTTGTAAATGGTATTTAGGTTCCCTCCGTGTTAAGTTTTCATACGCGTCATGTTTAGGCCACTTCCTGTTTTATTTTGACAATGTTATGTCCTTGTGCCTTGTGTTCAGGTTTACTTCCCCTGGTCTCGTTAGTGTATTTCATTCACCTATGTTGTCACCTGTTTCCCTTTTCCCTCATTATGTCTCTGTGTATTTAAGGTCTCTCTGTTGTTTAGTTCCTCGTTGTGTCGTCAGTTTATCCTTGGTTTTTCCCAGCTGTGTGCTCTATGCCATGTTCATGTAATGCTATGTTCATGTTAACGCTATGTTCAAGTCTTTTGATTAAAGCTCTAAGTTAATGTTAACCTCCTCGTGTCAAGTCCTGCATTGGGGTCCTCTGCCACATTGGCCACAGCCCGAAATCCTGACAGGAAGTTTTAGAGCACTTCATGCTTCCTGCTGCTGAGCAACTTTATGGAGATGCAGATTTCATTTTCCAACAGGACTTGGTACCAGTAACAGCTACCAGTAACAGCTTTAAGGACCATGGTATCCCTGTTCTTAATCGGCCACCAACCAGCCTGACCTTTAACCCCATAGAAAATCTATGGGCTATTGTGAAGAGGAAGATGCGATATGCCAGACCCAACAATTGAGAAGAGCTGAAGGCCACTATCAGAGCAACCTGGGCTCTCATAACACCTGAGCAGTGCCACAGACTGATCGACTCCATGCCACGCTGCATTACTGCAGTAATCCAGGCTAAAGGAGCCCCAACTAAGTACTGAGTGCTGTACATGCTCATACTTTTCATGTTCATACTTTTCAGTTGGCCAACATTTCTAAAAATCCTTTTTTTGTATTGGTCTTAAGTAATATTCTAATTTTCTGAGATACTTAATTTGGGGTTTTTCATTAGTTGTCAGTTATATCATCAAAATTAAAAGAAATAAACATTTGAAATATATCAGTCTGTGTGTAATGAATGAATATAATATACAAGTTTCACTTTTCGAATGGAATTACTGAAAAAAATCAACATTTTCATGATATTGTAATTTTATGACCAGCACCTATATGCACGGACTGCTCAGCAGTCCACCACAGGGAAACTAGAACTCTGTAACAGTTTGATCAGGTTCAGTCCAGCACTTAGTCTGATACTGGAACACTTTGGTTTTCAGCACCTACATTCAATGTCAGTGTGTTTCTCCAAGTCCAACAAAACCTTCTGGACTGCCTTAAATGTGTACCTGCAGTTCTCTGGATGCTCAGCGCTGAGAGCGTAGAGCAGATCAAACAACTTCAACTAGCAGCAACTTCAACTAATTCAGAGACCGTCTACTCCTCCAGCAACTTCTCCATCATGGCTCTGATACAGGACTCTACTCCTTTAAGAAGAAAACTATTGTTCAGAAGTGTGACATATTTCATAGAATATCACTGAAGCAGAAGCTAAACATAATAATACAACAAAAGCAAATTAAACAAAAATACATACAAGTATTAGCTAATGTACAGTTTGTTAAACATAAACATTCCTATCAGACAGTAAAGGGTTAAAAACTCTAAAAATTGATGCTTATGTTAGACTGTGTTAAAAAAAAAAAGTTCATATTGTCCAAAAATGTGCTCGCATGGTGGTTCTCCATGATTAGCATTGTTTCTTGAAGATGAAGGAGAACCCTTTAGTGTGTCAGATGAAGATGTCCGGGGTCTGCATAAACACAAAAACAAAAAATAATCATTCGAGCATGGTCATTATTACTGAGTTCTTATACTGGATTTACTGTTATGACCACTGCTGCTGCTGTAAAAACTACATTTAACAAGGTGAAAAAAGTCCAGTTCAGTGTTATTTATATAGAGCAAAGTAATCATAATTAAAGTAGTAAACAGCTCAGTAACAAGTTGCACAGATTTTCTATCTATTTATAAATAGATATATAAATGTATATATTATACTTATATCTATATATAGATATATAGAGATAGATAGATAGGGAGGTAATTAAAGAACCTTGAATATCAATCAAACATGGAAAACAAACCAAATATATAAAAAAAAACAAACAAACCCAAGGAAAACGCTACTGCTCACAGCACTGCTCTGTTTTGCTGTCTTTCTCCCTGAATATTGTTACTCTCATTAACCCCAACAACAACAACAACGTCTATTCTGTCAACTCTGTACTGCTCTTTGTAGACCAGTGGATTGTCAGTGTGTCCAACATGGATCTGAGGTTTGGCTTCATGATTTTAGTCTGGTTGGGTTATTTATAAAGTATTCTGTTCCAGCTGCTGGAGGACAACATCATCACTTTTGTGAAGAACGAGCTGAAGAAGATCCAGAAGCTTCTGAGTCCAGATTACCCAGAATGCTTAGAGATTCAGAGGTGGGATGAGGAGGTGTTGGAGGGTGAGGATGAAGAGCAAAGGAGGAGCAACAGAGAGGCATTTGTGAAGATCACACTCAACTTCCTTCGGAGAATGAAGCAGGAGGAGCTGGCTGAGCATCTGCAGAGCAGTAAGAGGATTTCCCTAAAGATCGAAGCTGTTGGATGAATGAGACATTTACTGTTTAAAGAGATGGAACAATGTTTATTCTAAAACTTATTTGGGGGTGATAAGAAATTGGGATACAAACTTGATAAACTCTTGATTGAGATTTTTGCTCATTTGTTCCTTTAGGCTCTCTCATTGGAGCTTTTCAACATCATCTTAAATCTGTCTTGAAGAAGAAGTTCCAGTGTGTGTTTGAGGGCATCGCTAAAGCAGGAAACCCAACCCTTCTGAGTCAGATCTACACAGAGCTCTACATCACAGAGGGAGGGGCTGCAGAGGTCAATGATGAACATGAGGTCAGACAGATTGAAACAGCATCCAGGAAACCAGACAGACCAGAAACAACAATCAGACAAGAAGACATCTTTAAAGGCTCACCTGGAAGAGATGAACCAATCAGAACAGTGCTGACAAAGGGAGTGGCTGGCATTGGGAAAACAGTCTTAACACAGAAGTTCACTCTGGACTGGGCTGAAGACAAAGCCAACCAGGACATCCAGTTCATGTTTCCATTCACTTTTAGAGAGCTGAATGTGCTGAAAGAGGAAAAGTTCAGCTTGGTGGAACTTGTTCATCACTTCTTCACTGAAACCAAAGAAGCAGGAATCTGCAGCTTTGAAGACTTCCAGGTTGTGTTCATCTTTGATGGTCTGGATGAGTGTCGACTTCCTCTGGACTTCCACAAAACTACAATCCTAACTGACCCTAGAAAGTCCACCTCTGTGGATGTGTTGCTGACAAACCTCATCAGGGGGAAACTCTTTCCCTCTGCTCGCCTCTGGATAACCACACGACCTGCAGCAGCCAGTCAGATCCCTCCTGAGTTTGTTGACATGGTGACAGAGGTCAGAGGGTTCACTGACCCTCAGAAGGAGGAGTACTTCAGGAAGAGATTCAGAGATGAGGAGCAAGCCAGCAGCATCATCTCCCACATCAAGACATCAAGAAGCCTCCACATCATGTGCCACATCCCAGTCTTCTGCTGGATCACTGCTACAATTCTGGAGGATGTGCTGAAAACTGGAAAGGGAGGAGAGCTGCCCAAGACCCTGACTGAGATGTACATCCACTTCCTGGTGGTTCAGGCCAAAGTGAAGAAGGTCAAGTATGATGGAGGAGTTGAAACTGATCCACACTGGAATAAAAAGAGCAGGAAAATGATTAAATCTCTGGGAAAACTGGCTTTTGATCAGCTGCAGAAAGGAAACCTGATCTTCTATGAATCAGACCTGACAGAGTGTGGCATCGATATCAGAGCAGCCTCAGTGTACTCAGGAGTGTTCACACAGATCTTTAAAGAGGAGAGAGGGCTGTACCAGGACATGGTGTTCTGCTTCATCCATCTGAGTGTTCAGGAGTTTCTGGCTGCTCTTCATGTCCATCTGACCTTCATCAACTCTGGAGTCAATCTGCTGGAAGAACAACAAACAACCTCCAAGAAGTCTAAAAGAAGAAAATCTGCAGAGATATTCTTCTACCAGAGTGCTGTGAACAAGGCCTTACAGAGTCCAAATGGGCACCTGGACTTGTTCCTCCGCTTCCTCCTGGGTCTTTCACTGCAGACCAATCAGACTCTCCTACGAGGCCTGCTGACACAGACAGGAAGTAAGCAGTGGATCAGTTGTACCACAATTCTTTACATCCACAGGAAGATCAGTGAGAATCTGTCTGCAGAGAAAAGCATCAATCTGTTCCACTGTCTGAAGGAACTGAATGATCGTTCTCTAGAGGAGGAGATCCAACAGTCCCTGAGTTTAGGACTTCTCTCCACAAGAAAATTGTCTTCTACTCAGTGGTCAGCTCTGGTCTTCATCTTACTGTCATCAGAAGAAGATCTGGATGTGTTTGACCTGCAGAAATACTCTGCTTCAGAGGAGGCTCTGCTGAGGCTGCTGCCAGTGGTCAAAGCCTCCAACAAAGCTCTGTGAGGAAATAAGCTAACATCTCTTTGTTTTTAAACACAACTAAGTCAGTATTGTTTTTTTACCTTCAGGTCCACATTCTAAATTGTTTTCTAATGATTACAGCTTGTAATGATACAGCTAGAAATGTGTCATTTTGCAATAAACCAAAAGATTTAAAATTATATCATCTTAAATTATTTCAGTTATCATCCATTTAAATATTTGCAAAATATTTAATTATAAAGATGGAAGGGACCAGTCAATATCAGAAGTTGCTCATCCTACCAGAGGTCACCATCAGAAAGTTTTCACAGAACAAAGCATTTGTCAAATACTTCAGCAGAGCAGTACAAAACAAGTCTTACTGCATGCTACCATAACTAGAGATCCTGCGAGATAACATTTTACACACTGCATTACATTTGGTATTTTGTAACAGTAATTTTAATTGTATATTTTATACAGCTAATGCTTGAAAGATTGAATCCACTGTGATGCCCAACAGTAAGCAGGTAAAAAGTTTACCGAACACAGACATCCTGCTATAATCTTTGTTACTGCAGTGGCCCTGGTCTTAACGGAGGAGGAAATAAAATATGGTTCATGGGGTGCATCAATATTCACAATAAGGATTGTTTTAGACTGTGAAGTCACAGAATAAAACTTTAGAGCTGGTAATAATACAAATTATTCCTTTTTAATTTACTACAATATTTTTTAACTGTGATTACTGTTGCCTGTTAACAAAATTAGTAAAGTGGCTACCAGTAGTGTGTGCCTGCACTACAAGATACTGAACTAATATCACAACATGTACTAGCTCCTAATGGGCCTCCAATTGAATACAAAAATATAATTGTGTTATTGAGCAAACCGTGAGTTGTTTTGTTTGTCTTCTCTAGAGTCAACATTGATGATCACAAATATTATTGTGTCTTCAGGTTGAACTGCTGTAACTTGTCAGAGAGAGGCTTTGAAGCTCTGTCCTCAGTTCTCAGCTCCCAGTCATCTTGTCTGAGACAGCTGGACCTGACTAATAGCAACCTGCAGGATTCAGAAGTGAAGATTCTGTCTGCTGGACTCAAGAGTCCAAACTGTAAACTGAATACTCTGAGGTCAGATCTAGTGATATTTTGTTTTCCATCAACTGAAAAAAATAACCAATTACATATCTTAGACAATACTGTAAAGGTCAAGATCATTTGTTGTTGTATTTTGGTAAGGCATTAAGCCTCCACCACCACCACCACCACCAAAAAAACAAACAAAAAACAAAACAAAAAAACAGGATTAAATACACTGCTCAAAAAAATAAAGGGAACACTCAAATAACATCCTAGATCTGAATGAATGAAATATTCTCATTGAATACTTTGTTCTGTACAAAGCTGAATGTGCTGACAACAAAATCACACAAAAATAATCAATGGAAATCAAATATATTAACCAATGGAGGCCTGGATTTGGTGTCACACACAAAATTCAAGTGGAAAAACACACTACAGGCTGATCCAACTTTGATGTAATGTCCTTAAAACAAGTCAAAATGAGGCTCAGTATTGTGTGTGGCCTCCACGTGCCTGTATGACCTCCCTACAATGCCTGGGCATGCTCCTGATGAGGTGGCAGATGGTCTCCTGATGGATCTCCTCCCAGTGCTAGACTAAAGCATCCACCAACTCCTGGACAGTCTGTGGTGCAACATGACGTTGGTGGATGGAGCGAGACATGACGTCCCAGATGTGCTCAATCGGATTCAGGTCTGGGGAACGAGCGGGCCAGTCCATAGCTTCAATGCCTTTATCTTGCAGAAACTGCTGACACACTCCAGCCACATGAGGTCTAGCATTGTCCTGCATTAGGAGGAACCCAGGGCCAACCGCACCAGCAAGGGGTCTGAGGATCTCATCTCGGTACCTAATGGCAGTCATGCTACCTCTGGCGAGCACACGGAGGGCTGTGCGGCCCTCCAAAGAAATGCCACCCCACACCATTACTGACCCACTGCCAAACCGATCGCTCTCCATGGCGTCTCCAGACTCTGTCACGTCTGTCACATGTGCTCAGTGTGAACCTGCTTTCATCTGTGAAGAGCACAGGGCGCCAGTGGCGAATTTGCCAATCCTGGTGTTCTCTGGCAAATGCCCAGCGTCCTGCACGGTGTTGGGCTTGTGAGCACAACCCCCATCTGTGGACGTCGGGCCCTCATACCATCCTCATGGAGTCGGTTTCTAACCGTTTGTGCAGACACATGCACATTTGTGGCCTGCTGGAGGCCATTTTGCAGGGCTCTGGCAGTGCTCCTCCTGTTCCTCCTTGCACAAAGGCGGAGGTAGCGGTCCTGCTGCTGGGTTGTTGCCCTCCTACGGCCTCCTCCATGTCTCCTGGTGTACTGGCCTGTCTCCTGGTAACACCTCCAGCGTCTGGACACTACGCTGACAGACACAGCACACCTTCTTGCCACAGCTTGCATTGATGTGCCATCCTAGATGAGCTGCACTAACTGAGCCACTTGTGTGGGTTGTAGAGTCCGTCTCATGCTACCACGAGTGTGAAAGCACCACCAACATTCAAAAGTGACCAAAACATCAGCCAGAAAGCATAGATACTGAGAAGTGGTCTGTGGTGCCCACCTGCAGAACCACTCCTTTATTGAGTGTGTCTTGCTAACTGCCAATAATTTCCACCTGTTGTCTATTCCATTTGCACAACAGCATGTGAAATTGATTGTCAATCAGTGTTGCTTCCTAAGTGGACAGTTTGATTTCACAGAAGTTTAATTTACTTGGAGTTATATTGTGTTGTTTAAGTGTTTTATTTTATTGAGCAGTGTATTTCTAAATCTAATAACACCACAGTGTACAATGAATACACATTAACAACAGTGTTTCTTTTATTGTTCAGACTGAGTCTCTGTAATTTGTCAGAGAGAAGCTATGAAGCTCTGTCATCAGTTCTCAGCTCCCAGTCCTCTAGTCTGAGAGAGCTGGACCTGAGTAACAACAATCTGCAGGATTCAGAAGTGAAGCTTCTGTCTGTTGGAATAAAGAGTCTGCACTGTACACTGGAAACTCTCAGGTCAGGATTCAGACTTTTCACTGACGATCATTTAAAATTTGAGTTATATAATTGCACAAATAACTAACCTTTATAGAGTTGTCAGGTGGCCTGTTATTTACCTTTGAGTGAATTATTTGATATGAGGGGCTATTAGGGACATTATTACAGAAACACTCAGACCCACTACTGGAACGCTCTCACACACACTACGGCCTTCATGTTTTCCAATAAATGCCTTCCTGTTCAGCTGAAACGGTCTCACGCACTCTACCAAAGTGCTCTCACACACACTGCTAAAAACTATGAAGATTTCAGGTGAAAAGGAAAGTGTTTTGGCTGAACAGGAAGGCGTTTCAGTAATAATGTCCCTAATAACCCCTTGTAACGTGACTCTTAATTGCTAAGATTTTTCATTTAACATTTTTTGTTTACTTGTTAAAATATAATTACTTCATACTCTGATGTTGTGGAAATTTAGTTTATTAAATACAAGAACTCTACTGCTGGAGTTGCCTTTTGAGAGTTTTATTGCAAGAAGCCATTCAGTCAGTACAGAGTACACAGCAGCAGTGCAGTGACAGAATTTACAGGAACAAAGAATACAGACCTCATTTCTACAGGGTACTGTAGACATCATATTACACCAGTGTAATATGATGTGTAGGATAGTAGATGTGTAGCAGAGGGGGCAAACAAGTCTGTTTGGAGATGGAGGCAAAGAGAGAAAACAAACTATCATCTCTGACTGGGATTTTCGGTTTGATCAAACCAGCTAACCCAAAGAAAGCCTGGCTATGTTGAACTTACTGTGGAAGCAGCTCCCAGTTTGAGTTCAGGAGACATACCCCCTCTCTGCTTTAAGATCAGCTTCAAATATTCCTTTTTGATGAAGCTTGTAGTTAGACCTGGATCAGGTGACCCTGAACCCTCCCTTAGTCATGCTGCTATACACTCAGGCTGCTGGTAGACTTCCCATGATGCTCTGAGCATTTCTTCTGCACTCACGTCTTTTCACTCCTGATGCTTTTATATGTCACTATTGCAGGTCCTTAACTCTGGTCTTCTCTCTCCTTAGTTTGTGTTTGGTTCTTGTCTCTCTGTGCTTATCTCTACTCTCTTCTCTTTCCCCTCACACTGAAACCAGTCATAGTAGATGCTCCTCCTGGAGCCTGTTTTCATTGGAAGCATCTTTCTGTCAGAGGGAGTTCTTCCTTCCCACCATCACCAAGTGCTGCTCACAGTGAATTGTCTGATGGTTGGGGCTTTCTCTCTAATATTGTAGGGCGTTACCGTACACCAGGGGTCTTCAACTCCAGGCCTCAAGAGCCGGTGTCCTGCAGGTTTTAAATGTGTCCCTGATCCAACACACCTGAATCAAATGGCTGAATTACCTCCTCAGTATGCAGTCAAGTTCTCCAGAGTCCTGCTAATGACTTCTATATTTGACTCAGGTGTGTTGAAACAGAGACACATCTAAAACCTGCAGGACACCGCCTCTCGAGGCCTGGAGTTGAAGACCCCTGCCTTACACTGTTAGACAACCTGAGATGTTACACAACCTGGGAATTGTCACTTATAAATAATAAAGCTTATAAATAAAGCTAGATTAAACTGAATGGATAGAAATGGATAGATCTGACAAACAGGAAATCATTGCTCACAGATGGATTGTTGTTTGTTGTTTCTGCAGGCTGTCAGGTTGTCTGATCACAGAGGAAAGCTGTACTTCTCTGGCCTCAGCTCTAAGCTCCAACCCCTCTCATTTGAGAGAACTGGACCTGAGCTACAATCATCCAGGAGACTCCGGAATTAAGCTGCTTTCTGCCGGGCTGAAGGATCCATGCTGGAGATTGGACACTCTCAGGTATGGAGAGAATGTCTGATAGAGGAAGAAGAGCTGGAAAATGTTTTTTGTTTGTTTGTTTGTTTTTTGGGGAAAAGGTTTTTACTAACAAAAGTCTAAATGTTATTTTAGTGGAACACTAAAACAGAAGAACACAATAATTAAAGGATAACAATAGAAAAGTGGAATTAAATGTGACTCCAAATTTATAATAAATTATTTATTGACAGGCAACAAAATACAAAATGAAAATTTAAAACAATGAAAGACTGAAGAATTAAACATTCATATTTCATAAACTCTGGCCTGGTCCATAAAAACAGATTCTAAAAACCACCACTAGAATCTGCAGATCTTACAGATGCAGGCAGAGCAGATCAGGGGTCAGAATTTTCTCATCTCTTTGATTTTTGCCTCCTCGTATCCTCTTTCCTCCTGCCTGTGACATGAAATCAATCTCAAAACGCCATATTAAACGATGTCTCAGGTTCCTGAATGCAGACAGGAGAGAGGAGGCTGCAGGAAGAGCTAGGCTGGAATGGATTGGTACAATAGAGCATGCACAGGTGTAAAGCCACGGCTGAACTCTGAACATCAGGACTCAGATCTGTTTCTTGTCTAGTTATTACCTTGTGTGAAGAATGTACCTTTATAGAAACTGTCTAACTCAACATTATGAGCTATATTAACTGATCAAAGTGTGTTTAAGCTTGTCTGTGGTTCAGTTTGCATTAGTAATGTCTGCTGTTGTATTATTTAGGATTATCATGAATTCATTTTTCCTTGAGGTCAGCTGGGATAGGCTGCAGCAGCCCACCCCTAGCCCTGAACTGGATACGTGATGGATAGAATTTGACTTTGGTCACAAAAAGCCTGAACAAAATGGAAAAAATATTTACACTGGGTCATCTCTCAAGCAGGAAACACTAAGAAAATCAGATTTATTTTATTTTATATTCTCTATGTTCTTTTTTCCTTTAAAATTTCAACCTTTGTAATGAAATTAGATTTTTAACAAGTTGTTCTTGTTACCTGAATAAAACAACACAGTAAGAATACGTTGGGCTGAACTACGATGAACATTTTGTATTTTTTTATTCCATCTTCCTTACAAATTCTCCTTCACCTTCACCAAAGCTGCTTTCTGTAACAGGACCCAGTTCATCCACATTAATGTGAAGCCTGAATGTTTGTCTTACAGACATCATGCAGTTTATTGTTTCACCACCAGAGGACAACTATTCCCCTCAGTATATTTTCTACTGAGGTCAAGGAAAAATGATTCACTTTTTAATTTCATATTTAGATAAAATATTTAGACTTGGATAGAAAACGATCAAACATGTTTGCAAATATTGTGTTAAATGTGACAAAAAGTGACTCAGTTTTGAGCAAAATGTGTCCAAATACTGCAGTTAATTTCAGGATGGTTCAGTTTCCAGTCAGGAGCTCATATCATACAAATGAGTTTGATTGAAACCGTGATTCCTACAGTAACGTACAGTCTGATAACAGCCTTAC